>NC_083582.1:16913377-17023377 GCF_027579695.1 Neoarius graeffei
CTCCAGCACCTCCTGCACAGCCGCCGTCAGCAGCTTACTGACCCGAGCATTCAGACGCTCAACTTTCGACATGGCTGAAGGCAAACTCACACAGCGATAACAGTAATTCCCGGTATCACAGGGTATAACCGATGACGTCACACTATCAGCTACTGAATCGAACCGGCCCTTGGCTAAAGGTTTCACCTTCCTGAGTGCGCTGTTTATTAAAATACTGTGTAACGTTAATATTTTAGCATTAATCCCTTTATATATATATATCACAGAACACGAAGCACAAGTCTCGAAAGAGCTCTACGTTCGGTTATTATTACAAGCTAAACTAGCTAGCTAGCGTTATATGGCTAAACTGATAGCGAGTTAACCACGAAGCTAACTTGGCTAAAAATGGCTGAAAATTATTTTAGCTTATCACGACAAGCGTCTTCCTCTCTTGGTTCTTATTCTAGGATTATATGTCTCTAAACATGCCTAAACCAAATTACACAAAAAATCAGTGCCTTTTTGCAGCTCTTGCTCATTTACTGCGAGCTAAAATCATCTCCGACTAAAATCAACAGACCCCAGCCGCATCCTAAAGAGCTCCGCTTTAAATGTGTAGTGAACTAATTAGGGTGCAGAAGCCATGATTATTTCAAATATATAGTTAGTGCACATGTTTGCGCAGTAGACTGTCATTTGGGATACGGCCTTTGGCTTGTCCGCCTTCAACGGGACAACTCTGCCTCCAAGCCGGGATGGGTTGCCAGATTTTTTGTCAGATTTCCAAAATAAATCTCCCCATTACCTGAACGTGGACTCAAGGTTGCCAGTGCGTGTGTAAGATTTACACGAATAACCATGATACCACCCTGAAATGGATTATTTTCATATAACCGCACTTTCTGGAGTGTTATGCTTATACCACAGCGATTTTGCCATGGATTACAGTTGTCTAATTTGTTAACAAACTACACATCATACTTTTTAATGGTTTACTGCTAAAATTAATGCTGGGGAACATCCATGATATGTTAGCTCCTGTTATCGCTTATGTTATTGCAATGATAAACAGTCATTCCCCTAAACGCCTAACGCTCCTTCTCTAAATGTTAAATAAAAGCCTCCGAGAAAAAAGGTCACCACATGATGATTTTATGCATTTATTTGTTAAACAGGACATTTTAAAAATGTGTTTATTAGGGCCCGAGCCCTATGGGCGAAGGCCCTATTGTTCTTGTAAGAGTTCACTATTATTATTCTTCCGTCTTCTTTATTTTTCTCCGCTGTTGGGCCATTTTCGGGGCGCTTGCCATGGGCGAAAACGCACGAAATTTGGCACCAGTTCCGAGAATTGCCACCGCTACTCAGAACCAAAAGCCCAATCTTGGCCGGGGCTCAGGGCCTCTATAGCGCCCCCTAAGTCGTTGTGATTTTGGCCTCCCGCATTAAGGTGCCTGGTTGCCATATAGTTTGTAGTAGTGGCATGCCATTTGGTACGCATATGTATCTCCCTAAGCCGGACAAAAATGTAATGCCAATGCATTAGCCACGCCCAACAGGAAGTGAGGTAATTTCACTTTTGTGCGAAATGCATGGCCACGAAGACGGCGCAACTCCTCCTAGACCGTTCATAGGAATGTCACCAAAATTGATACACCTCATCTACAGACATGGCTGACAAAAGTTACTAAATACGTTTCACGTAGGATAAACCGTTCAGAAGTTATACGTCAATCAATTTTCACTTCAAAATTTTACATGCTAAAAAATTCATAACAAATCTTCTAATTGCTCAAACCTGCTCATACTTCACACGCAGATCACTCATGGGGCTTCTGACATGTTACCCAATTTCTGTCACATTTCGCCACTGGGGGCGCTATTTTTGGGCAAAAAATCCAATCTTTCCTCAAATTTGGTCAAACTTCACGGCCGCCCTCTTCCTACCTCCCATGTCATGTATACCACATTTTGGGAATTTTCGTCCATGGGGGGCGCTGTTTTTGGCCGACGCAATTGCTCCAAAACGGGTTTTTGGTAAATAATTCCATAATGCTTTTCCTTCACGCCACTACCTTGTGATAGTGCGTTGCTGTTGTAGACACTTATTTTTCCAACTCATAATCACTCATGTACAGCATAGCGCCACCTACTGACATGGGAAAAACCAAAAAATTTATTCTTCAAAAATCTATATCTCATCTTCCATTTACTCAATTGTCATCAAACTTCAGACGCAAACTCTTCATAGCTCACCTGACATGTACGCCAAATTTTGTGCACTTTCGCCCCTGGGGGTGCTGGTTATGGCAAAAATGATATTGCAGCTTCTGATTTGTCAAACTTGGCAAGCAAACTCTTTACAAGACCCTTATTGGGGCGCTTGCCATGGTCGACAACGCACGAAATTTGGCTCCTTTTTCTTAGACTGCCACCGCTACTGAGAACCAGAAGCCCAGATCCAGGCGGGCCTCAGGGCCTCTATAGCGCCCCCTAACTCGTTGTGATTTTGGCCTCCCGCATTAAGGTGCCTGGTTGCCATGTAGTTTGTACTAGTGGCATGCCATTTGGTAGGCATATGTATCTCACTAAGCCGGACAAAAATGTAATGCCAATGCATTAGCCACGCACAACAGGAAGTGAGGTAATTTCACTTTTGTGCGAAATGCATGGCCACGAAGACGGCGCAACTCCTCCTTGACCGTTCATAGGAATGTCACCAAAATTGATACACATCATCTACAGACATGGCTGACAAAAGTTCCTAGATATGTTTCACGTAGCATAAACTGTTCAGAAGTTATACGTCAATCAATTTTCGATGCAAAATTTTACATGCTTAAAAATTCATAACAAATCTTCTAATTGCTCAAAACAGCTCATACTTCACACGCAAATCACTCATTGGGCTTCTGACATGTTACCCAATTTCTGTGTTATTTCGCCACTGGGGGCGCTATTTTTGGGCAAAAAATCCAATCTTTCCTCAAATTTGGTCAAACTTCACGGCCACCCTCTTCCTACCTCCCATGTCATGTATACCACATTTTGGGAATTTTCGTCCATGGGGGGCGCTGTTTTTGGCCGACGCAATTGCTCCAAAACGGGTTTTTGGTAAATAATTCCATAATGCTTTTCCTTCACACCACTACCTTGTGATAGTACGTTGCTGTTGTAGACACTTATTTTTCCAACTCATAATCGCTCATGTACAGCATAGCGCCACCTACTGACATGGGAAAAACCAAAAAATGTATTCTTCAAAAATCTATATCTCATCTTCTATTTACTCAATTGTCATCAAACTTCATAAGCAAACTCTTCATAGCTCACCAGACATATATGCAAAATTTTGTGCACTTTCGCCCCTGGGGGTGCTGGTTATGGCAAAAATGATATTGCAGCTTCTGATTTGTCAAACTTGGCAAGCAAACTCTTTACAAGACCCTTATTGGGGCGCTTGCCATGGTCGACAACGCACGAAATTTGGCTCCTTTTTCTTAGACTGCCACCGCTACTGAGAACCAGAAGCCCAGATCCAGGCGGGCCTCAGGGCCTCTATAGCGCCCCCCGAGCACCGTACAGTGCGAGACCCTATTGTTGCCATGTGTCCAATTCTGTGCTTTGTCGCCATTGTGGGAGTAATGTCTCTTGCCGAAGAAGCTGTGGAAGGTATTTCGCGGGGACGCATGCCCCCGCCCCCCTTGGCCGCTTGCGGCTTTAATTAGCCTATTCTTCTTTTATGTGGCACATCCGCAATACAAGTCCCTGTGTATTAGCTGTTACTTTAGAAATAATGGCTTGACCGTACGACATCCGTACATACGAACATGTGCCACCACAGGGAACCCGGATGTAAGTGCAAGGCAACATATCTCATAAACACTTGACCACTGGACAATGAAATTTGTATCTTTATTTCGATAAGATAGCTGGGTTTTTATCCAGTGCTTATTTTTAATTTGCTTTAAAAAAAACATGGGATTATTTACTAACATTTTACAGACAATATTCACAGCAGTTTCATATGAAACTAGTTAAAAGTTTTATTACTCCACCAGCTTTTTGGACAGTTGACAGTTTCTGTCATGTAAGGGTGATAGACAGATGTAAGTGCAGGAAGAGTTTTATTGAAAACATGTGAGCAAACAGATCCAAAATGGAGACAAAGGCAGAGTCGAAAAACAGGTGAGGTCAAGTGAGGCAGAGACAGCATATCAGAGGGAATACAATACTTACAGTCCAAAAACACAAACAGAGTCAAAACCAGAAAAGTGATACAAACTACAAGGCTTGGTAACATCAGACACAGAATACAGAGTGTATACTTCACAAAATCTGTGTGTTACTGAGAGTCCTTATATGTATGCACTGTGATTGCACTCTAATCAGGAACACATACAGTGAATATAAAAAGTGTACACCCTGTTAAAATGACAGGTTTTATCGAGACCAGGATAAATAATTTCAAAACTTTTCCGACCTTTAATGTGACCTATAACCTGTACAATTCAATTGAAAAACAAACAAATCTGTTAAAATGTACAATAAGCTGGTTGCACAAGTGTGCACACCCTTAAACTAATACTTTGTTGAAGCACTTTTTGATTTAATTACAGCATTCAGTCTTTTGGGGTAGGAGTCTATCAGCCTGCCACTTCTAGACTTGGCAATATTTGCCCACTCCTCATTGCAAAAGCGCTCCAAATCTGTCAGATTGCAAGGGCATCTCTTGTGCACAGCCCTCTTCAGGTCATCCCACAGATTTTCAATTGGATTTAGGTCTGGGCCATTCCAAAACTTTAATTTTCTTCTGATGAAGCCATTCTTTTGTTGATTTCAATGTATGCTTGGGGTCATTGTTGTGCTGAAAGATGGAATTCCTCTTCATCTTCAGCTTTCTAGCAGACACCTGAAGGTTTTGGGCCAAAACTGACTGGTATTTAGAATTGTTCGTAATTCCCTCCACCTTGACTAAAGCCCCTGTTCCAGCTGAAGAAAAACAACCCCAAAACATGATGCTGCCACCACCATGCTTCACCGTGGGTATGGTATTCTTTTGGTGATGCGCAGTGTTGTTTTTGTGCCAAACATACCTTTTGGAATTGTTGCCAAAAAGTTCAACCTTGGTTTCATCAGACCATAAAACATTTTTCCACAAGCTTTTGGGAGAGCTTATGAAATTTTGATTGCAAAATTTAGCCAGGCCTGGATGTTTTCTTTGTAAGAAAAGGCTTCTGTCTTGCAACCATACCCCATAGTCCAGACATATGGAGAATACAGGAGATTGTTGTCACATGTAGTACACAACCAGTACTTGCCAGAAATTCCTGCAGCTCCTTCAGTGTTGCTGTAGGCCTCTTGGCAGCCTCCCTAACCAGTTTTCGTCTCGTCTTTTCATCAATTTTGGAGGGACGTCCAGTTCGCGGTAATGTCACTGTTGTTCCATATTTTCTCCACTTCTTGATGACTGTCTTCACTGTGCTCCATGTAATGCCATGGAAATGTTTTTGTACCCTTCTCCTGACTGATACCTTTCAACAATGAGATCCCTTTGATGGTTTGTAAGCTCTCTGCAAACCCTGGCTTTTGCTGGAGGATGCAACTGAGTAAATGTCAGGAAAATCCTACTAGGACAGCTGAACTTTATTTGGAGTTAATCAGAGTTATTTTAATTGATGGCAGGTGTGTACTGAACACTGTAATTAAATCAAAAGGTGCTTCAATAAAGTATTAGTTTAAGGGTGTGCACACTTATGCAACCAACTTATTGTACTTATTTTTATTTTTTATGTTTTTCCCTGAACAGATTTGTTTGTTTTTCAATTGAATTGTACAGGTTATAGGTCACATTAAAGGTGGGAAAAGTTTTGAAATTATTTATCATGGCCTAATATTTTTACATCAGAAAAACCTATCATTTTAACGGGGTGTGTACACTTTTTATATCCACTGTACATGGTAATTAGTCCTAATGGTGCTGCGCACGTATGGACCTGACCGATGTAACCAGACAACTGTTTGACATATCAAGTTTGATAGTGGATGGTAATTATAAATGATAAGTGAAAGCACTGGTTTACTGCTGTCCACCAGGCACCTTGCAGTCTCACACCAAAATAAATGTGGTGTTGTTGTTTCTGGCACATTGCATGCAGTGTCAAAGAAAGGAATACGTAATCGTAACTGTGATGCGTATCTCATTATTGGTCTCACTGTCAAGACAATACAGTGATTTACTGACGCAAAATACACAACACTACACAATTCAATGGTTCATATGCTATAATATTCTATTCAGGTTGATTTTGTGCGCTTGCAAATATTTTGCTCATAAACTCATCAGGAGCTCCACTTTTAGGGAGTGCCTCTGCCATGCATATTACAGCAAGAACTATTGTCCGAGCATTGCTGTTATATAAAAATAACCTTTTGTACACCTTCCTACTAATCACATTTAGGAATCCAACCGTGTTGTGGTATAAATATTATATAACAACTGACTGACGTATGTCTGAGAAACATGACTGAAGTTTTTATATATATTTGATAAAACTCAGCTCCAAGGTTCTGGGTTCAGTCCTGGTCCAGGGTGACTGTCTGTGTGGAGTTGTACAGTATCTTTGCAAAGTATTCATCCCCCTTGGTGTTTGTCCTGTTTTTGTTGCATTACAAGCTGGAATTAAAATGGATTTTTGGGAGGTTAGCACCATTTGATTTACACAACATGCCTACCAGGTGGTGTAGTCGTTAGCGCTGTCGCCTCACAGTAAGAAGGTTCTGGGTTCGAGCCCCGTGGCCGGCGAGGGCCTTTCTGTGTGGAGTTTGCATGTTCTCCCCATGTCCGTGTGGGTTTCCTCCGGGTGCTCCGGTTTCCCCCACAGTCCAAAGACACGCAGGTTAGGTTAACTGGTGACTCTAAATTGAGCATAGGTGTGAATGGTTGTCTATGTGTCAGCCCTGTGATGACCTGGCGACTTGTCCAGGGTGTACCCCGCCTTTCGCCCATAGTCAGCTGGGATAGGCTCCAGCTTGCCTGCGACCCTGTAGAACAGGATAAAGCAGCTTTAGATAATGAGATGAGATGATGCCTACCACTTGGAAGGTGCAAATGTTTGGTTTTTTTAAATTGTGACACAATAATTAAGATGATAAAACAGAAATCTGGAGTGTGCATAGGTATTCACCCCCTTTCATATGAAGCCCCTAAATAAGAGCTGGTCCAACCAATTAACTTCATAAGTCACATAATTAGTTGATTAAGATCCACCTGTGTGCAATCAAAGTGTTACATGGTCTGTCACATTATGTCTATTGTGTGCAATCAAAGTGTTACATGATCTGTCACATTATATCTATTGTCACATTATGTCTATTGTGCCACATGATCTATCACATTATGTCAACCTGTTCTGGAAAGACTCTGCGACCCCACTCTAAGCAAGCAACAGGAAACCCAAGGAGCACTCAAAACAGTTCAGAGAAGTTGTGGAGAAATATAGATCAGGATTGGGTTATAAAAAAATCCCAATCTTTGAATATCCCACGGAGCACCATTAAATCCCTTACAGCAAAATGGGAAGAATATGGTACCACTACAAACCTGACAAGAGAAGGCTGCCCACCAAAATTCACAGACCGGGCAAGGTGGCATTAGTCAGAGATGCAACAAAGACACCAAAGAGAACACTGAAGGAGCTGCAAAGATCCACAGCGGAGATGGGCATATTTGTCCAAAGCACCACTTTAAACCATATGCTCTACAGAGCAGGGCTTTATGGAAGAGTGGCCAGAAAAAAGCCATTTCATTCATTAATGAATGAAAGAAGAAGAAAACACATTTGGAGTTTGTCCAACAGCATGTGGCAGACTCCCCAAACACATGGAAGAAGATTCTCTGGTCAGATGAGGCTAAAATTGAACTTTTGGGCTATCATGGGAAACACCATGTGTGATGCAAACCCAACACCCTGAGAACACCATTTCTACAGTAAAGCATGCTGGTGGTAACATCACGCTGTGGATGTTTTTCATCTGCAGAGACAGGAAAACTGGTCAGGATTGAAGGAAAGATGGATGGCACTAAATATAGGGCAATTCTGGAGGAAAATCTGTTCGAGTTAGCCACAGGTTTGAGACTGGGATGAAGGTTTAACATACTGCGAAAGGTACACTGGAGTGGTTTAAAGGTAAACATTTAAATGTTTTGAAATGACCTAATAAAAGCCCAGACCTCAATCCAATTGAGAATCTGTGGCATAACTGGAAGATTGCTGTACACCAATGCAACCCATCTAACTTGAAGGAGTTGGAACAGTTTTGCCTTGAGGAATGGGCAATAATCCCAGTTGCTAGATGTACGAAGCTGATGGAGACATACCCCAAAAGACTTGTAGCTGTAATTGCAGCAAAAGGTGGCTCGACAAAGTATTGACTTTGGGAGGTGAATACCTATGCACACTCCAGATTTGTTTTTTCATCTTAATTATTGTTTGTGTCATGATTTAAAAAAAAAACACAACACTTTGCACCTTTAAAGTGGTAGGCATGTTGTGTAAATCAAATGGTGCTAACCCCGCAAAAATCAATTTTAATTCCAGCTTGTAATGCGATAAAACAGGACAAACACTGGGGGGATGAATACTTTTGCAAGACACTGTACATGTCCTCCTTAGGTCTGGATTTCCCCATCCTAAACCAAGCACTCAAGAGCCTCTCTTAATTACTGTGTGGTCTTATTTAAAAAAAAAAGGCAGCTTATCAGTGTTGAAGATTGTGTCGTGGATCATGTTTTAAAATGGCTTGGTGATCTCAGTAGTGTTGTGGAACTCTGTAGTATGTTCGTCATGTGGACAAAAATACACTGATTAGGTAAACAAAACAGCACAAATGAGCACAATTTGATCTTTAGTCATCAATAGCTTCCCTAATTACACACAAGGGTTCACACAGTCATCACAAAAGTCACACATTTATAGAGTTAAGAAAAATAGCAACATATATTGCACCATTCTGACATAATATTTGAATATACGTAATACAGCATCTTAATCTCATTAAAGTATTTAAAAAAAAAAGTAGTTGAAAATGCAAAAAATGAAAATATATGAAATCTTTACAACATTTTTCTGAATGTTTACAGTAACTAAATACAAAGCATTGTCTTGCTATGGCTCGCTCTCTAGAGAAGCTTCGTCAAAGAGCGTGAGCAGGTTTTTGGGCTCGAAGCTGCGTTCAGAGGGTTTCATTGGACTCCGGCAGATCGGACTAAGACGGGGAGTGTGTGTGTGTAAGGAGGCGTGTGCAGGAGTGTGTAAGGAGGTTTGCAGGGGAGTGTGTGTGGGACTGCAGGTCGGGAGTGGCGTAGAGGTGCTTCCTATTGAGAATCCAGCCTGACGTCTGTTCAGACAGAAAGAAAAGCAGGAATTTAACATAGTGATCGTCAGTTTCTTTACTTCGTCACCTATTCTTAGTAACTTGAGTTAGAAAACTAACATTTCTAGAAGGTAAGAAAATCTGTAGGCGTGTCATGTGAATTATGGGTTGTTTGTGTGTGAGCTGACAACTGATTACTTTCACCTTTTTCTTCCTCAAAAACAACAGGAACTACAGAAGCCTTACTGAACCGCTTTAAGTTTAGGGCCCTGCTAGTGACATGACAGAAAAGCATTCGCTATATTACCCAGAGAGCATAAGTTCAAATCCTGATGACAGCACAGCCATCTGTAGCTGAGAGTCCAAGAGGGTGAAACTAGTTGCCCCCTCAGGGAGGGCCTGATCTTATGCTCATCAAACTAAGACTTCCATGTGTTCCACACACATGCCTCATTTTAATACAGACTGATTGTTCTGTCCTTCAGTATAAAACACTTGTTACGTGACATGACCATAACATAGCTGTAGGCTGTACTTACTGAACATCCCCAGAAACATTGTTGCTCTAACCCTTTTTTTTTTTTTTTTGGGGGGGACGACAGACTAAATTCCAAGCAATCATCCAATAATAATAATAATTATTATTATTGGGCGGCATGGTGGTGTAGTGATTAGCGCTGTTGCCTCACAGCAAGAAGGTTCTGGGTTCGAGCCCCGTGGCCGGCGAGGGCCTTTCTGTGCGGAGTTTGCATGTTCTCCCCGTGTCCGCGTGGGTTTCCTCCGGGTGCTTCAGTTTCCCCCCCCGGTCCAAAGACATGCAGGTTAGGTTAACTGGTGACTCTAAATTGACCGTAGGTGTGAACGTGAATGTGAATGGTTGTGTGTCTATGTGTCAGCCCCGTGATGACCTGGCGACTTGTCCAGGGTGTACCCCGCCTTTCGCCCATAGTCAGCTGGGATAGGCTCCAGCTTGCCTGCGACCCTGTAGAACAGGATAAAGCAGCTAGAGATAATGAGAAGATGAGATTATTATTATAGTAGCTGGATAGCCAACACGTGTGTACGCAGCAAGTCTGCTGCAGCATCTTATCATTTTGGCTTGTGAACATGCATGTTAACGATACCATAAATATAAAAGGATGGTGTACACCATTTACATGTGGTCTAAAGTGCAGTCTGGGAATGTTATGCATGTTATTACAGTGTGGGAAATAAGGAATTTTAAAGTGTATGTAATGCCTCTCAACCCCACTTTTTTCCTTGTACAAAGCAACAATTACGTTGATTGACCATGTGTTTTCGAACCATAGCTGATCCAAAAGGCCATAAATTGATGGTAAAATCAATAAGATCAGCCGATTTTCACGGAATCTGCCGAGACTGATCCAGAAGATCCCAAAGAGACGCGTGACGTCACACGTGTAACAAGGATCCAGGTATCAGTTTCGTTCATATGTGCAGCAGTGGTTAGACCAGTCTTGATATGGAATCATGTTCTGGAGAGAATTCTGATAGTGATTCCTATGTCGGATGCAGGGGCAGAAGATTATCAAGGATATTCCAGAGTAAATGGTTACCTTCTCGAGCCCCCAAAATGACAAAACAGATGCCAGTTCACTCAGTTCATGACAGTCCCACTCACTGCCAACAGCGCATCACCAGCCAGAGAGAACTGGAGAAACAGATTGGTTTGTGGATATTTTATTCTAAGCTGGCCACTGCAAAATATCAGGAAAATATTTACATGTATCTGAATAAATGCAGAAATGTAATCTTTAAAGCGTACACTTATTCAACGTGTCAGGGGATAGGTAGGGGACGGATGCAAGTGCAGAAGTACGTTTATTAATAAAACTGACAAAACAGGCAAACAATCCAAAACGGCAGGCAAGATCATAAATGAGAAACAAGCAATGGGTCAGGCAAGGCAAAGAGTATCACAGGCACAGACCAAAAACAGAAACTAGGAACAGGGATTGGAAAAGCAGGAGATCAACATGGAGGAAAAAGGTTCGGCAAAATGTACAAACCTCACGTAATACTTCGCACCAAGTGTGCATTGACAGTCCTTTTATAGGCACACATGCATCTTAAAATCACACACAGGTGTGCATAATTAACAGCGCGCATTCGAGTGTCCGCTTGGCATGTGCACAATCCAGAGCGTGCCCGAGAGTCCTTCTGGTGTGCATGCCAAAGCGCGCAGGACTGAGACAGTAATTATTGAAAGAAAATATGAAGTGGGCGAGAATGGGGGAAATCGACGAACTGTCCAAATGTCAGATCAAATGTCATTTATGAAATAAATAGGTTTCTTTTGCTCCAATAATTCTCTAGTCGTGATTCTGTCTTGATTTGGGTAGATGCAGTGGCATGGGACAACAGCTGGAAATTTTAATTACATTTGTATAAAATCATGTACAAGTTCCACTGCATGTACTAATAAATATCATAATTATAATTTTATAATAGATACAAATATGCATATATTATTGTCTATTTCGTGCCTTGACTCTAGATCATTAGCTGGTGGTTATTAACTGATAACAATAAAAAGAAGATGCATATTTACACAGGCTGTGATCAACTTTTCATAGCTCTCCTCTTCTTGACAGGGGGTACAAGTTTTGTTTGCAGACTTCACCCACTGTTGCTTTAGATTAGTGCCTTTTCTCGGAAATTCGTGAACTGAATGTACTGTTGTATATGGATTTGAACATCCAAACAACTCCGCGCTTTCCCATCATTATTTTTGCAAGATTCCTACAGCAATATCCAATCTCAGTGAGTAAACAAGCACAGTCAGATGAACTGAAATGACCCAGATAACCAGGGTTCCATGTGTGACGTCATGCAAGATTTGCTCTGAGGCAAGGTCGCCTTCTTCCGGGATCCAGAAGCTGCAATTTATTGATATTTTATCATCAAGCACAAAACTAACAAATAATTTATTATCTCCCCTGCTTTATTAATTCATTTTGGTCGCTACTAATGATATACATTTTAAAGCATTACAAAAAGGCATTACATACACTTTAAAAACAGACCATCACAGGACAGACAAATCTGAAATGTTGTCTGTCTGCCCAAGTTTCAGCCTGTCAGAATGACAGGCCAAAGGCCTGGAACAATGTGGCCGGGGATCCAGGGCCCGTCTTAGGGCCCTGGAAACTGAAGGGCTTTAGATACCTGGAAATGGCTTCTCAGCTATTTCCAGGCACATTTTTGTGATCTTCAAAGGCCAAATTACACTAGACATTAGTTGCTAATTACACTACAACTTGAATATAATTTACAAGAAAACGTCAGAAGATTCAAGAGAAACATGCTTAAAAAGTTATATCCAAGAAAACAGTAGCACACACAGGTCAGTTCCATGTCTAGAAAAGAGTATGGGGGCAAGGATGTTCCAGTTGGTTACAACTTACTGAGACTCATATATAGGTACTATAATAACACTCATGTAGGGCTGTGCCGATAGACGATGCCATCGTCCATCGACGATGGTGGTCATCCATCACAATGGAAAGCCACCATCGTGACACCATGCCCCCTCCTGTCATAATCATGCATATACGGTATCATCTGGGCCTATTTAACCTAAAAAGTTAGTTTTTTGTTAGTTTAGTTAGTTAGTTTTGTTTAATATATAAATATATTGGGGCGTCGTGGCTCAGGTGGTTAAGGCGCCATACCATGAATGCGGGCGACCCGGGTTCGATTCCGGCCCGAGGTCATTTCCCGATCCCTTCCCGTCTCTCTCTCTCCCGCTCATTTCCTGTCTCTACACTGTCCTATCCAATAAAGGTGCAAAAAGCCCAAAAAAATATCTTTAATAAAAAAAAACATATATAAATATATTATATAACAATTATAAATACATAATTATATAAATCATTATAAAGTAATATCCTATTACTGCTTGTTCATGTAGGCTATGGTGCAGGGACGTGCTAGTGAACATAACATGTGGTTACACAAATACAGTATGCTACTAATAATAAATTGACTTCATTTTTTAGCCTACACTATACTTTTAATGTAAAATTTGTCATGTTGTTCAAACAAATAGCCACTATTAACGACTTCAGTCGGGAAATATCGCACCCCAAACGGCAGTGAAGTGCAGACTTCGGCAGAAGTCAAATAACTTTAATCTGGTAAATAGGCCTACTTTCAGACACAAAATGGTCCACTCTAAGCCATAATGTCAAACCAAATGGAAGAATGAAGGTGAGTCTGACAAATGTAAAGACAGTAAAAAAAAAAAATATATTAAATCATGATTTTAAAAGCTGGTGCAATAATTCAAACACTAATAAATTGGAAAAATTAGCGCGTTCAAGTGCGCACTAAAGGCCGAAATGCATCTTCAATTGATATGGTGTAAATAAACAATGAGTAATAGCTTAAGTGTAGTTTCTTCTCATAGTTTGAATACTAGTCTTTCATTGTTAGAGCAGATTAATATCTTACCGTGATCAGTGAGTGCTCGGGGAGGTTCATTTCCACCTGCGCATTTCTCCGAAGCCAACTGTGCGCAAACGCAGTGTTGACTGCTCGGCAAACTCCAAACGCTCGGTCTGTACTGGCCCTCTGTTGTGCAAGCGAGTTGGTTATGGCCAGGTTCAAATTGTGCCCAAAACAACTTAACCACGGCCATTTCAATTGCCTGATGGCTGTGACAATATTCGCCCCATTGTTGCAGGCGATCTTTTTCTCTTCTATTTTCCATTCGGCAAGTGTCTTGCGCAATGCGTCTTCTAAATTGTCCGCTGAATGTGTCTCTGGCATGAAACTCGTCTGCAGGCATTTGGACTGCACTGCCCACTCTCGGTCCACATAATGTACGGTAGCTGACATAGGGCATCATGTTGCAGCTGGACCACATATCCGTTATCAAGGCCAAATATTCCACATCACCTAGTAGGGCTGGGAATCGATCCGGATTTCCTGGATCGATTCGATTTCGATTCATTAGGTCACGATCCGATTCGATCCACGATTCGATCCGATTCGATATCGATTCATGTACATATTGCTGTATTGTCACTTTAAAACTTTTAAATAAAAACTGACCCTATTGACAAACAGCTCCATGTCTGTTTGTGCTTGTATCTGTGTATGTGTAAGAGGGACACACAGAGAGACAAGAGTTCAAGTTTGAAAGAAAGCTTATTTATTTTGGAATGAAACATATCCAGGTTTTATTTGAAGTCTAAATCAAAATTATGACATTTGGTGGCCCTCTTTTAGTTAAATAACATACCCAGGTCTGGGTTTCTGACCACAAAAAAAATAGCTCATCAGTCAAGAAATTATGTTTGACTGATAAGTCTCAGAGTGTAACAAACTATGACATTTGGTGGCCCTCTTCTAGTTAAATAACATACCCAGGTCAGGGTTTCTGAACACAAAAAAAAAAAAATAGCTCATCAGTCAAGAAATTACTGTCTCGCTTAGATGTTTTCGGCTGGGCAAGACGTAGCGTGGCTCTAACCTCTTTACTAGTAGCCTAAACCCAGCATTTTCAACTACGCTGTAGGGGCGGAGGTCTTTACAAATAAAGATCCCGACTCCCTCTGTAAGGCTCATAGCACGCTTAGACTGTGGGGGAAATTTCACACCAAATGCATTTTCAAGTGCCGTCTGCTTCGCGTCAGGTTTAGCACTAGCTGTCTCGGGGTGGTGCCTGGATAAATGGTTTCTTTAGATTGGTGGTATTGCCCAGATATTTTACTTCTATTTGGCACAACTTGCAAACTGCATTCGTTTTGTCCAGTTCGTCTCTGTCCTCATACCGTTTGAAGCCGAAGTGTTTCCACACATCCGACTTCATCCCCGGCGGTGTTTTTAACAGGGCAGCTTCGTCCATCTTCTTGTTTTCTTTATAAGTTTCGTTTTGCCGGCACCCGCTTTTATAGTGCTCCTTGCGCGTTGGAGAAAATAGTCCCTTGCGCATTCGAGAAAATAGTGTTATAGGCACCTGGAAGAAATCGATTCACATGTTGTTGGATCGATATCGTGTTTTTTTTCACGTGAATCGATATCGAATCGTGGATCGATTTTTTGACCACAGCTCTATCACCTAGCGCTTTTTTTCTTTACGTGCCAAAGCCTCGGATGAGTATCTAATACTTTTAATAATAATAATAATAATATATTTAATAATGTGGTATTAAAATCCCCCCCGCCCACGATATGATCGTCCATCACGATGTTTGCACTGTAAACATCGTCGATGCCAATTAAGGGGACATCACACAGCCCTACACTCATGAAAACATTATGTCAACAATGACTTTTTATACTATATTTATAATAAGTCTATAAGAAATTTAGTAATTAATAATACAACTCTTCTTACATAACAGAGTTAAAATTTTGAGTCTGAGATTCCAAGTAACTTTGTAACAAAATGACTTAAAATTACTCAAAAGTAGACATGGTCATATCATTTGGCATTCAGACTAAAATCTGCTGGACTAGAACTTAGAAAATAGAAGAAAAAACACCGTGAAAGAGAAACCAATCAAAACCGAAAGAATGAAAGTGACCATCATGCCGTTACCATGGGAACAGTCTTTTATGAATGGCGCAAGTGGGTGCTCAGCGCTCTGACTCCGGTGTGACTGAGTAAGGTGACAAGTCTTATAAGGCCGTAAGGTGAACCCCGAAAAGTCTTTCAGAAACAAGATTCCGCTCCAACGTCTCCGAACTACATAATATCCAATTCTTAAAAATGGACGTATTATGAAATGATGTCATCAAAAAGTTCTCACCTTGTAATGCTGTCAATTTTTCGCACGAAGGCTTGAAAAAGCGAACTAATGTAATCGGCGCGGAATGATATTTTGGCACCGCGGAATAAGATTTCGCTACAGAACAGGTTCCACGGTTGCTGACGTATCCCATAAACACCCGCGACGTAGCCCATTTCGTAAACAAGAGACCAACATGGCAGCCGCCACAGCCTCGTCTAGCAGCAGTGGAGGAGAGGAAAGTTTGGAAATAACGGCAAAAAGGAGAAAACTTCTTGCACGTAAGCAGTGCTATATGCATATAGCTTCTGTGAAGCATGGAGTGACCCAGGAATTTACCTTCAAACGGTGGAATACAATGACCACAGTATTCTGGTACACATTAAGGACAAAGACTGTGTGGCTCTGGAGGTGCAGTACCACAAGAGCTGCTACCAGCAGTACACCAGATTTCTGAATGAGCCTGCTAGACAAGAGAAGGACAAGTAAGCCATGTACTAACTTCTCATACATGACCATAGAATGCTACTTGCTACTGTTCAATGTGAAGACAATTAGTCACAGCACTGTGTGTGTGTGCGCACGCGCGCGTGTGCGTGCATGCATGCGCATGTTTATTTAGGTTAGTGTAGTAGTGGTTGGCAATATCTATCTGCATTTCTTTTCTAAATACTTCAGATAATACATACATTCAATTTAGCATGTAAACATTGCACCTTGTGTAAGTTGTATTTTGTTCCCCTGTACTTGTGTACTGTCAATGAAGTAAACTCTGAAACCTAATCTAAATATTATGTATATTCTGCTGTATTTTCTGAAGGAATGAGCCAACATATGAAATAAGCTACAAGGCGTTCTGTGAGAGGATCATCCGGCAAAGGCTGATTATCAACCAGGAGGTGCTGAGAATGGCCCATCTGAGAAAGAAGTTCATTGACATGGTGAAGTCAATCGAAGGACTGGCAGATGCTCTTGTGTCTCTGCAGGAGTCTGTTGCACGGACTTGTGCAGGTGTAGCAATTGCTCAAATATGAAGGAGACAGAGGACAAGGAAGACGACCAGTGCCCTGACAGTGATGACGAGGAGTAGCACCTGACTGAATGTTTGTGTGTGTGTGTCTTCCCCCCTCTCTCTCTCTTTCACTGACACCTAGGTCATTGCCTGGATGCTGACCCCTGCCTTTTTGCACTGTGCCACAGGACTTTATATATATATATATATATTTTTTTTTTTTGTGTATATATAAATTTGCATTTGTAATGTGTATATATCACTGTTTTGTTGTTTACATTTTCTATTAAAGTTTGCAATTTGCCACATAGTTCTGTTGTGTGATGTATGATGACTCAGTCTTGCATCATCTTTGTTGCCGCTGCTGCAGGTGCATAGTGCTGCCTAGTGCGTTTACCTACCTCTACTGTGCCGCTGCATAGGTAGTGAATACTTGAATCCCTGCCATTGTGCCTCTGAACTGAGCAATAGAACTGCAATATTATATATAGGTTGTATTATTATTCCTATGGACTCTTCTCCTTCCTGCACAATTTCTTAAATCTTGATCTGAAATCACACGCATTGCCTATATATTATATATGCCATTTTATGGCTAATCCATGGTGTGTATAGCCCACAATGACGAGTCAATACTCTATTCCATTACTGCCTGTGTAACATTGTAGGTTTGTTTTTCAAGCAAATTGTTTTATGGTTGATCAGTACTTTATAGTTAATAACCTAAGAGAATGAATACATGAATGGTCCTAGTCATAGACCATTACACCATATTTTGTACTATAATAATGGTGATAAAAATTATTTTTATTCTAATAATATAAACACTTCAATATACCACATATATGCAATATTGTCTTAGTGATGTATTTAAAGCACTATTTAGGACTTAGAAGACATTTCACCCACTTTGGAGGGTGTTTTGGAGACTTTCTACTAATGTGACTGTAATTACGCAAGCTGTCAGCTGATCTGTGGTCAAAAATCGGCAACACGATTGGTCCAGACCGGTCACGTGATGTCCCGACACGTCATTTTTAGAGGAAAATAGTTCGCCACGCAATCGCTCGGTGCGAGGAATTGACAGGATTATAAGGCAAGAACTTTTTTCGCCACACTTTCTAGTACTCATTCTTAATTTTAAAATAAATATTTCGTAGTTCGGAGACGTCGGAGCGAGATGAAACAAAAACGGGGTTCACCTTAAGGCCTATTATGTTTTATCTAATTTAGGTAATTCAAAACATATACATTATTTAGCAGTGGGCACATAGGAAAGTGTAAAGTTTCTGTCAATATATTTATCATGCTTGTATGATTTAAAAAAAAAAAAAAAACCTCAAAAGATATTTATCTAAATCCATGACCTATTCATTCTAAATCTGCCGAACTTCACTGGAGCAGCTCTCGACCCCAGAGGGTTAAAATACAATGGAAAAAAACACTTTCTCCGGTCCAAAACCTGTAGTAGTCCATTTTGTTTTAACATTAGTGGTATACCCATCTAGCTGATAACAGCATCGCGTGGAGTCATGCCAGAATGCACTCTTATTCGCTGATGAGAGGCGACTTGTCCTTCCTCGAGAGCATCTGTGATTGGCCAGTCACAGGCCATGTTACGACATCATGTATTCGCCCAGTGTAACATTTGGAAGAAAATTAGAAGTAGATTAGACCCATATCTTTACCATTTTTCATGGGTCATCTGGTTTGATGCTTTTGAAATACAGATGGACAAATGCAAAAATTACTGGTCAATGTCTGCTGGTCCAGCCTCATTTCCCACACTGTTATTCACTCACCGAAGTCAGTCACAGTGGTCTGTACAGCATCAAGTTTGGCTTCAAGCAAGGTGAAAGCCGATTTGAGTTCAGGGCCCGTTTACACGAGGACGCTGTCGGGTAAAAACGACTAAATATTTTATCAGAAGTGCCTTTCGTTTACACGAGGACGGCGTTTCCGAGGCTGAAAAACGGATAAAGTTGAAAACGCCTTCCAAAGTGGATAAGTTTAAAAACGGCCCCCGTTGCGTATCCGTCTAAACTACCCAATACGCGAAACTCTGCTCAGATCTGCTCACATCGGGTACGCGTTTACGTCATACATGTGTCATATACTGTACATGCCAGCCCGGGAAGTAAGAAAGTAAGTAAAAAAGTAAGAGCATGTCTGATTACATCGATCCAACGGACCTTCAAGCTGCTCTGTGTTTTAATGCAGTAGATGTGTTTTCCTGCTCACCCGCCCGGCTGGAGCTCCTCAGTTTGGTGTCGCCAAGTTACGCGCACACGCGTGTGCGTGCACGCGCGCGCCGCCTATTCAAGCCGCTCGTGAAACCATAAACCCGAGACTGAAAACAAAACTAGCAGCCGAACGGGTTTATTTTGCTGAGATGGACACTGCCTTTTCTCTTCTTCACCGAAATAAGAGTGAGTGTTACTTAATAAAGACAGATTAAAAGAGTTTCGGTTTGCTCCTGCTCCTCCCTCGAGCACTACAGTACCTCAGCCGGACCGGTGTTCTGTAAAGTTATCCTAGCAAGTTCTCATACAGACCGTTTTATTATTCAAAACAAGTCATTACAAATTATTTGACTCGGCCAAAGACTCGACCAATACGCACAAAACATAAAAATCGGCAAATGCGTGAAATTCTCACCGATTTTCTATCAGCCCAGCTGATCGGTGGGACAAAACTACTGTTGAATTGTAAGATTGTATGTGTGTTCTCGTGCATAGCTGTACTGAACTTATGACCCTTTCACACCCTGGTAAACGTGCATAATCGCGAGAACATACTCTTTTATTTTCTCTGTACCTTCTAGTTTCGCTGAAACCACATTCCTGGTTCCTCCTGTTCTAGGGGGTGTATGGTCTGCTCTTTCATGTATAATAAAAACGACTCCTTATCTGGCGAGTTGACCTTGTGCCCCCGAGCCCCTTACTTATCTTGTCACGCAAGCTTCTGATGTATATAAACCCTGCTCTTTCTGTGTATCGTTGAGCAGTGCTTGAATAAACCAGATTGATTTAACTCGTGTGGTTTGTTTTAACCCTGCTCCAGAGCGCTCTTACGTCAACGCATCTGAACTGAGACAGACACAGGTTCTAACAATTTGGTGACCCCGACGTGATACTCTCAATCAGGTAAGACATGTTTGATTGACTACCTGGTTGGCAGTAGTTTCGTAGTGTCCTACGGAGGACAGTTTTCCCTGGTTCGAGTCCAGGAAGAGCGCGCTATACAAATTTGTACTATATTTGTTGTCTGTTCCTCTTCAGATCCGTTTGTTGTCATTGTACGATGGGAAGCTCGTTCCCTAAGCCTGCGCCAGGGGAAACCCCGGCCGAATGGATGACTAGGTGCGGTTTCGCTTATTATGTTTCTCCTTGGCTCGATAATTTGGCAGGTTGGACCGAGGCCAACCCTCAAATTCCTTCATATCCTCGCCGAGGTACTTTCGATCCTGGTTATCTTGCATCGGCCCATCGCATGATTTATGAGGGATTAGGGGACCCCGGATGGGATCGCCCGTATATGCGGGAAGGATATGCCAAATGGTATGATATGAAGAAGATTTGGGATAATTTTAAACAGGCTTATACTCCCCGTTCAGTCCTGAAATCCATCCCGAAGCCTCGGGCTGCACCCGTCACCAAGGAAACGGAGGAGGCGGCGCTAGGAAAATCCAAATCTCATTCTGCTCCTCCAGCCTCGTTAGATAGTAAACCTCCACCTTATAGTAAGGCTGGAAAAATTACTGGTAAATCGCCGTCAGCTGCAAAAACGATTCCTAAAATTTATCCGTCCCTGGCTGCTGTGTCTGCGTGCCCCCCCCCCACGGTTGACAGAGGGCAGCGTCCCGGAGGGATAAAGGGTGCGCCTGCATCAGCCAAGAACGGCAAAGACGAAGAAAGTAGTGACGACACCGATGATGACACTGATGATGATGATTGGGATAATCCCGATGGTGTGGGTCCAGACGCCGGCTCGCGTCCTTATCCGCCACAAAACGCTGCTTGTGTATGGGTTGCAAAGCGCAGTGGTATTGATATAACTCCTCCGTCCCCGTCGGCTCTTAAGGACATCATCTCGCTTCTTCCGTCACCCGATAAGCCCTTGCTTTTTGTTGATCAGTTAATTAATGTTTCTCGTAATTGTCAGCTTACGGGAGCTGATTACCGGTTTATTCTGCAAAATAAATTAGGAGGCGCATATGATGAGACAGCCCTGTTAGAAAACGTTCAGGTTCTCGCCCCCGTCAATGATCAAGCTGAAAATATTAAGGAAGAGTATGAAGGGGATGACGGTCGCCCGCGTCGGCGCACCGTGACTACCTTCTTTTGGAAGGACACGCCGAACGCACTGCAGCAGCTTCGTGAGCAATTGACGCGATACCTGCTCGCCTTAAAACAAGCAAATAGAGACCTGTCACAGGTCACTAATTGCAAACAGGAGCGTTCTGAGCTGACGTCGGCTTTCTGGAAGCGCTTTGGGGAAGTTTGGCAACATTTGGGAGGTCTTGAACTTGATTTGGCAAACCCGAACCCAATGTTCTTGTCCACCTTTCTGTCTAATTGTCGCCCCGAAATACAGAGCGTTTTAAAACATCACTGGAGTGACCGGAATAATCTGGTCCTCCGTCAGGCCGGGGAGCGGGTGCGCACGCTGGAGAGCGATGGTCTTTTAGACTGTAAAACGAATAAAGCATGTTTATCCGTCGTGCCGGGCGGACGAGCGGAGGGACGACAGGAGAGGGGTCGCCGAACGGGACCGCGCGGCGGGGGAGGGAGGAGAAATGGAAAGTGCCACTATTGTGGAAAAGAGGGGCACTGGATAAGAGAATGTCATGCGAAACAGCGAGATGAGCAGGAACGCGAGAAACCCGTCATGCGCGCCGGTTCAAGCCCCACAGGGCAGAGAGATCCTGCCCGCCCATAGGGCTGCCCTCAGAGCGATGAAACCCCGACCGTTGCTATGTTAAATCTTTTATTCAGCTCCCCTCTTAACGAAGATCTTCCCACTATTGTTTTATGCCTGGCAGGGACTGAATATCCTTTTTTACTCGACACCGGGGCTACCATGTCCTCAGTGGGGAGGGAATATGCGGGTCCTTTATCTACACGGTCTGTAAGCTCTGTGGGAATAGAAGGGGTTCCTTTCCATTCCAGTTGCACGCCCCCCCTTTCTGTTACTTGTGCCCTTGATCCTTTACTGAAGTTTTCTCACTCCTTTGTTTGCATGCCTGATTGCCCTTTTAACCTGCTTGGACGGGACCTCATGAGCCTCCTAGGGCTCTCTATTTCTTTTAGTGGCTCACACATGGTTGTTGACATACCAGACGAAACCTCGTCGGCTGCTCTTGCCCTCACCTCTCTTTCTCTCCCCCATAACCTTCTCAATGCTGCTTGTGCCGTTACCTGCCTCACACCCTCTCTTTCTGATCTCCCAGCTTCTCTTTGGGCGGAACATAAGGACGAGGTGGGCTTTGTTAACTGTACCCCTTACGAGGCGGTCATTAAACACTCTTCGCCAGTATATGTAAAACAGTACCCCCTTTCCCCAGCTAAACTGTCTGGCATTGATGATGTTCTGTGTTCTCTCCTAGAGCAAGGTGTGGTTGTTCCCTGTGTCAGCCCTTATAACACCCCAGTGAACCCGGTGCAGAAGCCCAACGGCACGTGGCGTTTCACCCAGGATTTGCGTAAGATTAATGAGTTAATTATCCCAGTCGCCCCATTAGTTCCAGACGTTCCCTCTCTTATGGCCTCGATTCCGTGTGAACATGCGTTTTTCTCTGTGATTGACCTCTGTTCTGCCTTTTTCAGCGTCCCTGTGGGCCACGACACGCAGCCCCTGTTCGCTTTTACGCACAGGGGAAAGCAGTACACATGGACCAGGTTACCCCAAGGATATGTCGATTCCCCCGCGGTTTTTACAGCCGTGGTTAGGGACGCCTTGGCCGGTTTGTGCCTCCCCTCGGGCTCCTCCGTGCTCCAATACGCGGATGATCTTCTGGTAACGGCGGAGGACGAGGACCTTTGCGCTAAAGCCACACTCGCTCTCCTCTCTCTTCTGGCGCAAGAAGGTTTCAAGGTCTCACGAACTAAGCTTCAGTTCTGCCTCCCCACTGTTCGATATCTGGGTCACGATCTCTCCCAGGGCTCCCGCAGGCTCAGCCCCGAGCGTGTGCAGGTCATCCTAGACACTCAGGTGCCTGCCACCAAACACGCCCTCATGGCTTTTCTGGGACTTATCAATTACTGCCGCCAGTGGATTCCTGACTGTTCCACCTATGACAAGTGTCTGCGCTCTGCAATTCTGCACTCGGACCCTTTGACTCAGCCCCTGGTGTGGTCTGATGAGATGCTGACGGCCTTCAGGGCCTTGAAACAGGCTTTATGCTCGGCCCCTGCTCTCGGACTTCCGAATTACCGTTTGCCGTTTCATTTATATGTGTGCAACCAGCAGGGAACTGCGTCTGGGGTTTTGGCGCAGGAGCACGGGGGGGGTATGCGGCCTTGTGCGTTCCTCTCTAAAACTCTTGATTCTGTGGCACAGGGCCTCCCTGCTTGCCTCAGGGCGGTGGCTGCATGTGCTGTCATGGTCACGGACGCTGAACGGCTGGTTTTGTCTCACCCGCTCGTTCTCCACACCTCACATGATGTAGTGCACGTTTTAAAGAACCTCAGTACCCAGCATTTATCTGCGCAGCGTCGCTCTGGATACGAGTCTATTCTTTTGGCCACCGAAAACCTTACTGTTAAGCCCTCCTCCTCCTTTGATTCTCTCGCGCACGCGCTTCAGCGCCTCCTCAATTCACAGGATGATTTTCTTCCTTCTGAAACACACGACTGCATTTCTAGCATTCTTTTCGAGACAAGTATCCGCCCCGACTTACGCTCCACCCCGTTACTTTCAGGTGATTCGCTGTTTGTGGACGGCTCGTGCTCACGCCCCTCTGACGGCGTTTTCGTGTGTGGTTATTCTGTGTGCCGCCTTCCTGATGAAACTGTTGAAGCTTTTTCTCTTCCTTTCTCCTCGGCTCAGGCTGCCGAACTATACGCTCTAACCCGTGCATGTGTTATTGCTCAGGACACAGACGTCACTATCTACACTGATTCACGCTACGCTTTCGGCGTTGCTCATGACTTTGGTCGGATTTGGGCTTCGCGTGGGTTCACCACTGCAGACGGTAAGCCCATTTCTCATTCTTCGCTTGTTACTGATTTAATCACCGCCTGTCTTCTCCCGCGCTCTTTAGCCATTGTTAAGACTCATGCTCATTGTATTGGGGACTCTTTTGAGATCAGGGGAAACTCTCTCGCCGATCGCATTGCCAAAGCCGCGGCTGCCTCCGGTGTTTTTCCGCCTTCGCTTACTCTCTCCCTGGTCTCATCCAGTCGCATGATTAGTGCCGTTCTTCCGGACATTGACTTGATCTCCCTCCAGGCCTCCGCTTCGGCCTCAGACAACCATTTCTGGGACTCATGCGGCGCGCAGCCGTCTGACGGCGTTCGGATCGATGCTCAGGGCCGCCTTTGTTTGCCTAGACATTGCACTCCTTTCCTCGTCCGCGAGTTTCATGGTCCCACTCACCGCGGACGAAGGGGGGTAGTGGAGGATTTATCCAAAATATTTTGCATCGACAAAATACACACCGATGTACATCACATTCTAGACAGATGTTTAACGTGCGCCCAGAATAATCCATCTAAACCAGGCGCGGTACATCAGCACCTTCCCATACCTGACACGCCGTTCCAGGAATGGCAGATTGACTTCACTCACATGCCAAAGCAGGGCCCCTTTAAGTATCTTTTGGTCATGGTCGACAAATTTTCACGATGGGTGGAGGCTTTCCCTTGCGGGAAAGAAGACGCTCGCACGGCGGTAAACAAATTGACGCAAGAAATCATTCCGCGTTATGGCCTCCCGGTAGGGATAGACTCTGACAAAGGGACGCCGTTCACCTCTAAGGTGACCCAAGAACTATGTAAGGACCTAAAAATCCTTTGGCGATTCCACATCCCGTACCATCCACAATCCTCCGGCATTGTGGAGCGCGCAAACAGAACAATCAAGGGTAAGCTGCGTAAAGCCATGCAAGAAACCGGCACTAAAAACTGGGTACAAATTTTACCCTTAGTCCTCGCTGACATGCGAATGACCGCTCAAGTGGCCCTCGACAACCTGTCTCCGTACGAGCTCGTGATGGGCCGGCCTTTTCCTACACCCTGGCGCAGAGGTATGCAGGCTATAGGAACGAGTGATCTTGATGTACATCTCAGTGAGTACGCCGTGGGTCTCATGCGGGTGTTGGATGAGTACTGGACGAGACTAAATTCCAAAAAGCCTCCCATTCCTGAGGCACCCACTCACCCCTTTGAGGTAGGGGATAAAGTGTTGGTAAAGAAATTTGCGAAATTAGGCGCTCCTTTGGAGGAACCGCCCTACAGTGAACCCACGGATGTGCTCGCTGTAACTCGAACGGCTGTACTAACTGACCTTTTTCCACAGTGGATCCACGCCAGCCGAATCAAGAAGGCTCCAATAGTAAATTGAATCTATGATGATGATGTCTAACAGGGTTTTGTGTTACAGAAGGTTGCTGTGACAATAGCTGACGGCCTTTTCAGGGATCCCCTTTCCAGCATCCGGAGTGATCCGGTTTCGGCTGATCTACAAAGAGGGGATGGTCGGTGCGTCCCGCAGACTTCTGAACTGAGGAATCTGAAAGACACGTGAGCCTGGGCTACCTTCAACTATCTACATCCTGTGGACACAGAAAGAACAAAGTCAGTGACCAGTATGACTTTCCTTCTGGTATTGGTCTTAGCGCTTGGAGCAGGGAATCCCGCTCAAGCCAGCCACGAGGACAACGTTTTTTGGCGATTTGCCAATTGGACTGCTAAACAACATACTAATCAGTCTTGTTATGTCTGTCAATACATTAGAGTCTAAACTGTAGTTATACTCTGTAAACAAAGTATAAAAGAGGGGATTGTAAGATTGTATGTGTGTTCTCGTGCATAGCTGTACTGAACTTATGACCCTTTCACACCCTGGTAAACGTGCATAATCGCGAGAACATACTCTTTTATTTTCTCTGTACCTTCTAGTTTCGCTGAAACCACATTCCTGGTTCCTCCTGTTCTAGGGGGTGTATGGTCTGCTCTTTCATGTATAATAAAAACGACTCCTTATCTGGCGAGTTGACCTTGTGCCCCCGAGCCCCTTACTTATCTTGTCACGCAAGCTTCTGATGTATATAAACCCTGCTCTTTCTGTGTATCGTTGAGCAGTGCTTGAATAAACCAGATTGATTTAACTCGTGTGGTTTGTTTTAACCCTGCTCCAGAGCGCTCTTACGTCAACGCATCTGAACTGAGACAGACACAGGTTCTAACATGAATTTTCCTACCCTCCTGGATTTCGCGCATGCGTAGTAAGCTTGGTAGGATAACTTGACAGAACAGCGGCGCAGATGTGCAGATCAGACAAGACGGAAGACGTTGCGCATGCGTGCAGACATAGCGGAGACATTTATGCGTCACCGTATAGACGCAGATTTCCTCCTTGAAAACGGTCGTGTAGACGCGGAAAAAAGTGAGAACGAAAACGGACTTTTGCGTTTTTGTTTTATACCGTCCCCGTGTAAAGTGGGCCTCAGAGGAGAGAGCTGCAGAAATAGACTTGCAGTGCTCCTCGAGTAGGCATGCTAACCTGCGTAGCCTCTGAGGGGTATTCCTTTTTAGCGTCTTCCTTCTTAGATTGTCTAAAGCAATATAACATGCATACTTGCCAACCCTCACGATTTCGGTGGGAGGCTCCCGATTTTAGCCTCCGTCTCCCGCTTCCTGATCGTATTTGTTAAAAACTGGATAATCTCCCGGTTTTGGGAAATCCCTACCGACAAATTAAAAATACTCCCAATTATGTCCAATCAGAATCAGATGAGAAACACTGCTGACATCAACTGATTTTTAACCAAATCAACGAACAGAACGACAGTCACTTCCGTAATGTAGGATTCACCCAGGCTGTCTGACATTTTTTACAAGCAGTCATTCATCATAGCCACTAAACCCAATAACAAACGGCAAAAATAAGAATGCAAATACCAGGTTGCATGGGAGAATGAATTTCCATGGATAAGCAAATTTTCAACCAGCCAGACCAACACATTTTGCAAGGTAAGCGATTCACTGACCGCACAGATCAAAGTTTAGAAGTCTGTATGTTTACATCTGGGCCTCGCAAATTTATTTCAGTTGGGAAATTTTTAACGCTGGGTCGGGTGGCCGTAACTATCGAATTTGTTTGATGAGTGTATTTGAATAGTGTGGTAGTGTCTTAGTGCTATTTTGAATTTATGTTTGAAAGTTTTAAGTGAATGTTTACAAGTGAATTATCTGGAAAGTGATTGATTTTGATAGAGTTTTGAGGTTTTAAGTGAAAGATTACTAGTGAGAGTATTTTAATAGTACTAAAATTTTGCATTCGAGTGAATTTCTTTGTGGAGTATATTTTGATAGTATGGTAGTATTTATAGTGCCATTTTTAAAATTTGTTTGAAAACTTTCAAAGTTTGCAAATGAGCAAATTCCTTTGATGCATTCTGATAGGATTTTGATAGTATTTCTAGTGCTTTTTAAAAATTCTGTTGGAAAATGTTTAGTGAGAGAGATGCATTTTAGTAGTATTAAAACAGTGCAGTATTCATTTAATTGAGTTGTTACTATTTTGGTCAAATCTTATTAAAATTTAATTTATATATGATATTATAGCTATCTGTATTTTTACGAGCTTACAGAAGGAAAACACATTTGATGTAATCCAATAATACTTTCATTCACTGTGATTATTTTAACGAATTATAAGCATTCTTCTAAAGCATCACTTGTGTTATTTTCTGTGGGTCTCTGTATGTATACAGTATTCAGGCATGAGATTTTTCAGCAAAAAATCTGATTTAAACAGACTTCCATTTCATTGTTATTATATTAAAATTCAAGACAAGAATATTATTTCAGATTTTTCACTCTGAGCTCTCTCATGCCTGATCCCTGGAGCTGTGTGAAGTCCCCTCATGCTTCAAACGCTCCCAAGCTTTCGTCTAAACCGGGGAACAGGGGCGCTGCGCCCTCTTACTCGGAGTGCGCCCTCTTACCGAAATGCCGATTGAACCCCAAGTCACACTTAGGCCATGCACTTATATGCTACTGCACAACAAGCAATCTTTCTCAAAACGATCTTTTCTCCGTGAAAACATCCCAGCAACACCACGACAATGTGTCTGATCATCAAATACGTTATAATTACTCCAAAAATATTCCAATCATAGTAGATACACCGCCAGACGGTGCAAAAACAATCCGAACTGGCATTTTCCAGACTGAGGCGCCATGTTGTTTACTTGTCGCAGCTGCTCTCGCAAGATTTGACATGGGTTATGTACAAGGTCAGCTGACTTGTAGAGCAAGAGTTCTCGAGACTGAATGACCTTTCACCAACCGGCGCGGGAGTTTTTGACAAGTAGTTCGCGAGTTGTTTTTGTTGACACTTGGGCATTTAAAGATATCATCCCGCGGCACAAAGCGGAAGAAAGCCAAAGACTGTCCGGGACAGAAGAAGATTACTTCTTTCTTTTTCAATGTTGACAATTTGTTACAATTTCCCTGTCAGATCGCCTCAGAATGTCCCATTGGAGCCTCAATTTTTCAAAGGCTTCGCACGGCGGAGGGGGGGACGGACAACCGGCACCATCCCCCCCCGTCGCTTCGTTCCCTCGCCATGGTGAGCGCCCTCATACTAGACTTTTCTAGAAAAAACCCTGGCTCCACAATAATCCCGGTTCCCAAGAAAACCACCATCACAGAACTGAATGACTACAGGCCTGTAGCCCTCACATCTGTAGTCATGAAGTCCTTTGAGAGACTGGGCTTGTCATACCTGAAGGACATCACAGACCCCCTGCTGGACCCCCTGCAGTTTGCCTACTGGGCAAACAGGTCAGCGGATGATGCAATCAATATGGGACTACACTTCATCCTGCAACACTGACTCTGCAGGGACATACGCCAGGATCCTGTTCGTGGACTTCAGTTCGGCGTTCAACACCATCGTTCCAGACATCCTCCACACCAAGCTCACCATGCCCTCCTCCACCTGTCAGTGGATTATAAACTTCCTGACTGACAGGAAGCAGCAGGTGAGGCTGGGGGGCATCACATCCAGCACCCGGACTATCAGCACTGGCGCCCCCAGGGATGTGCGCTCTCCCCACTGCTATTCTCCCTTTACACCAACGACTGCACCTCAAGAGACCCACCTGTTAAACTCCTGAAATTTGCAGACAACACAACGGTCATCGGCCTCATCCGAGACGGTGACAAGTCTGCGTACAGACGGGAGGTTGAATGGCTGGTCTGTTGGTGCGGTCAGAACAATCTGGAGCTGAACACGCTCAAAACTGTGGAGATGACCGTGGACTTTAGGAGGAGCCCCCCCACCCTGCCTCCCATCACCAACAACACTGTGACTGCTGTTGAAACCTTCAGGTTTCTGGGCTCCACAATCTCCCGGGACCTGAAGTGGGAGACCAACACAGTCACCATCAAAAAGGCCCAGCAGAGGTTGTACTTTCTGCACCAGCTCAGGAAGCTCAACCTGTCTAAGGAGCTGCTGACACAATTCTAGTCTGCAATCATTCAGTCTGTTCTCTGCTCTTCCATGGTCACCAAACAGGACAAGAACAGACTGCAATGGACAATAAGGTCTGCAGAGAAAATTATTGGTGTCAGCCTGCCCTCCATCCAAGACCTGTACCTGTCCAGAGTCAGGAAACGGGCAGGTAACATCTCTGCAGACCCATCACACCCTGGGTCACAAACTGTTTAAACTTCTCCTCTCTGGGAGACGCTACAGATCACTGTACGCAAAAACAACCAGACACAAGAACAGTTTTTTCCCCCTCAGGCTGTGTCTGTGATGGACAGCTAAAACTGGACTCAAATATCAGTAACATCAACTGTGAAATATCTGCACACACTCATACCGTCATTCTGTGCACACTGTATATTTATACAGGTAGTCGTCGACTTACAACCTATGTGACTTACGACCAATCGACTTTACGACCGTCTGGTTATGACTGGCAAGTGTTTCCCAGCTGAGCTAGCTAAGCGTACGACAGTTTCCACCCCAGCTCCCGGCAGCACCCAGCATCCAGCCAGTGTTGCCAGATACTGCTGACGGTTTCCAGCCCAAAATACGTTCAAAGCCCACCAAAATGTACTTAAAACCGCCCAATCTGGCAACACCGCATCCAGCCTCTTCTATTATGTGTGCAGTGTTTTGCTGGACAAACAACGAGCGAGCTACAGCACGCGTACGGCTTAACCAGATCTTATGCTATAACGTGCGCAGCTGGTAATCAAAGTAACTTTCACTTTTCTGTTCTATTACACTGTTCTGTGTCCAATGTCCAAAATGAAAAGTTAGTTTTCAACTGTTCAGCTAAAAAAAATGTAATTAAAATGATTGTGTTGTTGAAATGATGTGTTTGCAATTTATTTATGATCAAAAACTGATACAGGTGGATGAAAGAGTGATAGTGTGATAAAAAAAGTACTATACTAGTACTACTGAGTGATAAGAAGTCCTAGTGAATGCTTGATAAGTAGACAATAATAAATAATTAGGTGTATTTTTTGGCACGCGCTGTGCGCGCGCACTATGGCTCAAAATAATAATAACGGCAAGAAATAAAAGTTACTTTCACCCTTGAGTATGCAGTGTTTGACTTAAACCAAATAATGAGCCACGGTAATGAAATAAGAAAATGTTGATAAAATAAGACTTTAAGATGATTACACTATCATTACACATCACAATATACTTGCGTTCATCAACATAGGCCGACTTACGACCAAATCAGTTTACGACCGGTCAGTCGTAAACCAAACGCAGTCGTAAGTCGACGACTACCTGTATTTACCAAGTCATCCTTGCACTACGCACCATTTTGCACCAAAAGATTAAGAAAAAATAAATAAATAAATAAATAAATAAATAAATAAAATAATAATAACAACATCCTTGTCTATACATATATTTACCCTTCTACATGTACATAGCTTTTTGTTTTGTTTACGCTTTATCTGTTTGTACTTAGACAGCCAAGTGAAACCGGAGTCAAATTCCTCGTGTGTTCACATACCTGGCAATAAAAGTGATTCTGATTCTGATACATGAATCCCATAACCTATAGTAATTGATAGAACAATATCAACAATTCAAAAACTCTTAACTGTATAAATTTCAAATGGTCTGCAATTAATTGGGATCCACTGTTTTTATCGTTTCAACCGCGCATCATACCCTCGTCCAACTGAAAACGTCGTTCACGCACTTTTCTCCCCCATGAGAATTTTGAAAAGTTGGCAAGTATGGACATGATGCAGCCTAAGGACAGCACCTGTTTTTACATGGATTAAAGCAAAAAAAAATTTATTTTTGACTGAAAATTTACGGGGGGGGGTGTTATGGGTGGATTTCGATGAAATTCTGAGAATGGTTAACTTAGAACTGATAACTTATCAATTAATTAATGGATTAATATATTCAATTTATTGCACTCTCCATTGCTTCCGTATATTATTTTTTGTGGCAAATCACACAAATGCAAGCGCCTGGAATGTTTAGTTTTTTGCACCATGAACTAAATGGCTTTCCGTTTTCACCTATTTCATACAGCCAAGCCCACCTCCACTTGTTTTTTTTATACCTTTATCGATGGCAGACACATCAGTGCCTTCTTTCATGGAAAGCACATCCATGCTGCCGAAACCGAAAGCAGAATGACATGCTCCTCTATGCTCGACGTCAATATAGAAAAAAGTTTGGATCTTCGCTTTAATTAAAATTGGGGTTTGACCTTACTTTGTGTTGAATACGACTTCAAAAGCAATTCAAGATTTTAAGAGAAATGTTGTGGCTAACACGAGTGTTAAGTTACCTAAAAGATCGCGTGAAGTTGGCTGCTATCTACTTTGCGTTCGTTCTCATTTTCCTCCATCATTTCATAGGCCAGAAACAGATGTTTTGACGTAATTTAACTTAGTAGGCTATGATTATATTTAACCGTAGTCTTCTAGACATTTTGACTGTTTGGGGCATTGAACGCTGGTGTATGATTTTCAGGGAATAAAGTTTAGCGCATGTCGGAACATCATTGCGCTCACAGCCTCCAACTCCTCAAACGTCCTTTAAATTGTGATACAACATAGGCTATAAGGCACGGTTCTAACATACCTTACACATTGGCCTAACGAAAATAATTGTTGGGGCATCTGCTGATTTGTTAGCTATAAATTTAGGTCTAATTACTTCTGACAGTCTGCAAGCATTGCACCGTCGGGTCTTCAAGTCTGGCTGAAGCAGAGGAGCGGGCTTTCCGGGGTTTATTTTTTCGTTTTTTTTTTTTTTTTTAAACATGCTCTATTTCTATATGTCCAAGTTTGAACTAAGTCATTTTGGCAAGATTTAATTTAATACAAAACAGAAATGGTCAGACACAAGCACACCAAGCACATGGGAATGTATTTTGCCAATTTTGACAGTGCATGTTTTTTAATGCCGCACCGTAGACAGCGAACGTTTAAACACGATCAAACGTAGGAAATGAACGACACAAAGCATGGCTCAAAAACAAAAAAGTTAAATAAACCCTGCTGATAGTTGATGGTGTTGCAACACATCAGTGTTACAACCCAATCTCTACCCAACCACCCGTCATTTTAATTCTCCTCGGATCAGCACCGACCTCACATTTGGCCTTGGGAGAGTTCAGTTGACGGAAATCCGTCACACGACGGAAAACTTTAATCCATGCTTTTATCAAACAGAAAGGAGGTACATTTTAGGTTGTAAAAGGTTTTTTAAAAAAAGTAGCGGGAGCATGCGGTGTGTGCGTCTACTCCCTTCCTTGCATCACCAGAAGTCCATTTCCCACAGGGTCATTCCGTGCCAACTCACCTAAATTTCAGGAACTCCCCCACATCACCGTCTCAGATTTTACTCAAAAAATTCTCTAATCAAGAATCATATGTTTGTACCACACATGCAAAATATTAGCCCCCAATTATGTTGTAGTTTTGGAACTACAGGCCTTTGAAATATTGATGTCAAAACACCACATGTCGAAATTGGCTCTTTCCCCAACTTCAGAGACCCATAACTTTTTATTGCAGCTATCTAGAAAGTTGTGTGTGCAGATTCTTACTGAATGATACCCACTCTTTTCAAATCTGTTGCCAGAAAGCCTCTGAAGGACATACTTTTTGCATAATAGGAAGCCAAAAATGGCATTTTGGCCAAAATCGCTTAAAATTCATTAAAACTCAAAGGGGCCTAGTAGAAATATGAAACTAGTTAGATTTTTTTCCTCATTACATAGTAATTGTAGGGTTGTTATCTGTTCACAGAAACATATTTTGCGATGAAAATTATATTCCTGAATTTTTAAAAATTTTTTTAACATCTTACGTCCTTTCCGAGGGGGCTAAAATAGGGCATTTTTGCCATCTTATTTGTTAATGTGGCTAGGGGTTTAGGATCTTCTAGTTTTTTGTGAAGATGCTCTCATATAAGATGTAACTACTCCCTGATTTTTTTTAACAAACGCCCCTTGCTTCATATTTTAATAATTTTTTTTGTACATGGACAGTTTCATCATTTTTCACTTTTTTCCACATTCAGAACTCTGTAACTCTACATTGGAAAATTCCTACTAGCAGCTATTTCAGATTTACATACACTGACATACAAATTTTCATATTTTAGTAGTAGTCTGCCCAAGAAATTCATATTTTTCTTTCTATTGGGACCTAAAAACAGCTATTTGGCCAAAAATGACAAAAATGTTGACTTGATATTTTTCAAGTTCTGGAGGGAATGGGCTATTTTCCTCATAAATTAAAGATGTGGTGACTTTTTCTATCCTGGAACAAGATCTCATCACAGCTTCTGCCCAATTGCACCCACTCAGCTGGAGATGAGAAGGGTTTCTTCTGATGTGGTACCATCATCGGTAGTGGACATAGGACCTGAAACCACACCAGTTTTACAGTCCCAGTTACAGGCCCCAAGCCAAATGTCCCAATCTGCACCAAATATGTACCAGCCAGGCAAATATATTGCCTGTGTTTATGACAGAAAATGGTACATTGGAAATATTGTCACCAGAAATGAAGAAGAAAATGATGTGTATGTCAATTTCATGAGACAAGGACGAGGCAACACATTCTCATGGCCACCACAAAGCAGGAAAGATGAATGTTGGGTGCCTTTGCTTCATGTCCTTTGTGTGGTAGAGGCCCCAAACATAAAAAGTGGGGGACGCCATTACCAACTAACAGAGGATGACTTCAAACTTGTGAAAGACTTAAGTTTTAACTTATGTACTACTAGATGACAGTTTATGAGTGTCTTAGCACATCACATGAAACTGTACTGCCTGTGAATGAATTACCCATTATCACGGATGCCCATATTTGACTTTAAATTATGTACAAATCTTGTGATGTTTTTCAACATCATGATCATGGATCATTGAATGTGTTAATATGTAAATAAAACCTCATTGCTAAATGTTTTGTGCTTACACAACCTTGAAGTATATAAAAAATACTACTCCAGAATTTTGTTGTTATTTTTCTATATTTTCCAAGGATATTCAACAAAAATTGCAATTATACCTAAAATTTTCTAATTGCAAAAAATAATATACAATACAGAAAAAGTTGTTCAGGAAATGTGTATGCCTAGATTAGGTTCTTATAAGCCTTAATTTGTGTGCAAAACACCCCTTTATTATTCCCTTGTTTATTAAAAGCTGCCCAGCGTTTTTGTCATTTTTGGCCAAATAGCTGTTTTTAGGTCCCAATAGAAAGAAAAATATGAATTTCTTGGGCATACAACTACTAAAATATGAAAATTTGTGTGTCAGTGTATGTAAATCTGAAATAGCTGCTAGTAGGAATCTTCCAATGTAGAGTTACAGAGTTCTGAATGTGGAAAAAAGTGAAAAATGATGAAACTGTCCATGTACAAAAAAAATTATTAAAATATGAAGCAAGGGGCGTTTGTTAAAAAAAATCAGGGAGTAGTTACATCTTATATGAGAGCATCTTCACAAAAAATTTGAAGATCCTAAACCCCTAGCCACATGACCAAATAAGATGGCGAAAATGCCCTATTTTAGCCCCCTCGGAAAGGACGTAAGATGTTAAAATTTTTTTTGTAAATTCAGGAATTGAAATTTCATGGCAAAATATGTTTCTGTGAACAGATAACAACCCTACAAATACTATGTAGTGAGGAAAAAAATCTAACTAGCTTCATATTTCTACTATGCCCCTTAGAGTTTTAATGAATTTTATGTGATTTTGGCCAAAACGTCATTTTTGGCTTCCCATTATGCAAAACGTATGTCCTTCAGAGGCTTTCTGACAGCAGATTTGAAAAGAGTGGGTATCATTCAGTAAGAATCTGCAAACACAACTGTCTAGATAGCTGCAATAAAAAGTTATGGGTCTCTGAAGTTGGGGAAAGAGCCATTTCGTCATGTGGTATTTTGACATCAAAATTTCAAAGGCCAGTAGTTCCAAAACTACAATGAATTGGGAGCTAATATTTTGCATGTGTGGTACAAACATATGATTCTTGATTATAGAATTTTTTGAGCAAAATCTGAGACGGTGATGTGGGGACCCTTAGGTGAGTTGGCACGGAATGACCCCACACTGATATGTCGATGCACAAATTTTCCGTGCCGTGTTAAAATCCAACAGGATTTGTCCAGCTCGCTTTTCACTGCATTCGTGTCACGAGCGAAAAAACCTAAACTAGGACTTACAATTAAATATAAATTTATACCATAAACTCTTCAGCTCAATCCCACATAATGATTTATTTTGTTTATTTTTTTAAACCTTATTAATTAAATAAAAAGTATCAGGCATATTGCGTTATCTGCGAAACGCAAACTTTTTTTTTTTTTGGACAGCCCCCTTAAATCCATGCCAGCATACACACACGCACCTGGACCTTAAAACTACCATACTTTTCTCCCCTCTGGACCATCAAAAGCATATAAAAATACACATTTTATGTAAACAGTCAGAATGCAACAATACAAGTTGATTCTGTACATAAGTGCACTTTATCACGACATACGACAACTGGCTACTCACCACATCACTCGGAATTTGCATTAATGCATTATTATCACGTTAACCTCAACAGCCTTATCACATTAGCTCCCCATCTAAAAATAATCCAGGCCAAAAAGGGTTTTTGAAGAAATTATTTAAGACACAAATAATTTTAATATTTATACACCATTCTCAGAAGTAAAAGATACCAAAAGTCTGAGTCGTACTGTATCTGTATTTTTAAATACAGAAAAAAAAGCAAAAAACAAAAAAAAACACACCCAACCTGTTGTCTGTGGTACACAAACACTCACCCACTACAGATGCTGCAAGTAGAGATTCAGTTTAAACCTGTTAGAGCATTCTTTCAGCAGAGGTCTCAAAAGTAGCCAGTCGGCAGCAGCAAATTGCCATCTGTAGTAGGATTTGCCGCCACCTGTTTTTCACCGAGCAACAAAAAATATTTTTGTGTTTATGTTTATTTTACATATATATATATATATATATATATATATATATATATAAAAAACTGAGCAGTGTGCGTTGTGAAACTAAGCTTTATTCAACTACAGTGCTCAGCGTAAATGAGTACACCCCCTTTGAAAAGTAACATTTTAAAACAATATCTCAATGAACACAATTTCCAAAATGTTGACAAGACAAAGTTTAATATAGCATCTGTTTAACTTATAACGGGAAAAAGTAAGGTTAATAATATAACTTGGATTACACATTTTTCAGTTTTACTCAAATTAGGGTGGTGCAAAAATGAGTACATCCCACAACAAAAACTACTACATCTAGTACTTTGTATGGCCTCCATGATTTTTAATGACAGCACCAAGTCTTCTAAGCATGGAATGAACAAGTTGGCAACATTTTGCAACATCAATCTTTTTCCATTCTTCAACAATGACCTCTTTTAGTGACTGGATGCTGGATGGAAAGTGATGCTCAACTTGTCTCTTCAGAATTCCCCATAGGTGTTCAATTGGGTTCAGATCAGGAGACATACTTGGCCACTGAATCACTTTCACCCTGTTCTTCTTCAGAAATCCAACAGTGGCCTTAGATGTGTGTTTAGGATCATGGTCATGTTGGAAAAGTGCACGACGACCAAGGGCACGGAGTGATGGTAGCATCTCTTTCAGTGAATTCATGATGCCATCAATGAAATGCAGCTCCCCGACACCAGCAGCACTCATGCAGCCCCACATAAGGACACTGCCACCACCATGTTTCACTGTAGGCACCATGCATTTTTCTTTGTATTCCTCACCTTTGCGACACCATACAGTTTTGAAGCCATCAGTTCCAAAAACATTTATCTTGGTCTCATCACTCCAGAGTATAGAGTCCCAGTAGTCTTCATTTTTGTCAGCATGGGCCCTGGCAAACTCTAGGCGGGCTTTTTTGTGCCTGGGCTTTAAGAGAGGTTTCTTTCGTGGACGGCATTCATGCATGCCATTCCTCTGCAGCGTACGCCGTATTGCGTCACAGGAAATAGTCACCCCAGTTTGGCTTTCTACTTCTTTAGATAACTGCAGTGAACTTGCATGCCGATTTTCTTCCCTTCTCATCAGAAGACACTCCTGTCGAGGTGTTAACTTCCGTGGACGACCTGGACGTCTCTGTGAGATGGTTGCAGTTCCATCTTTCTTAAATTTTTGTACCAATTTTGCTACAGTATTCTGACTGATAAGTAAAGCTTTGCTGATCTTCTTATAGCCTTCACCTTTGTGGTGTAAAGAAATAAATTTTCTTCCTCAGGTCTTGTGTCAATTCTCTTCCATGTGGTGCCATTGCGGACAGCATGGAATGGGAAGGGGTTTTCTTTAAGTAACACCCTTTTATAGTCAACTGTCTGCTGGACACCTGTGTAATGACTAATTAGACTCACCTGCGATTGTATTCTTGTTAGACATTTGTAGTCTACAATTTAGCTTTGCTCCAGATACTTTCAGTGGGGTGTACTCATTTTTGCACCACCCTAATTTGAGTAAAACTGAAAAATGTGTAATCCAAGTTATATTATTAACCTTACTTTCACGTTATAAGTTAAACAGATGTTATATTAAACTTTGTCTTGTCAACATTTTGGAAATTGTTTGTGTTCATTGAGATATTGTTTAAAATGTTACTTTTCAAAGGGGGTGTACTCATTTACACTGAGCACTGTAAATAATGGCCAAATACTAACATGCCCGCAGGAAATAGAGGCAGCCATTATGCTGCTGTGTGCTCCAACTAAGATGTAATCTGATTAGCTGACAAGGCGTTGACAATATTTCGTGTACTGTGACTCAGCCGCGCTACCACATGGCTAGAAATGTCGACAAAGAAGCGGAGCGGCATGTTAGATGCCTGGTTTTCAAAAAGGCTTCGAACCACGGGTAAGTCTAATTTTAGCCATCACTGATTACCGAGTGAAATACCTGGTGTGGATTTAAGGGGGTGTGCACCCCCCACCCCGTCCAAAATAAATAAATAAATAAAAAGTTTTAGTATTGCAGATGCTGAGATATGCTCATCGTTTTTATTTAATTAAGATTTTTTTTAAATAAATAAAATAAATCGTTATGTGGGATTGAGCTGAAGAGTTTATGGTATAAATTTATATTTAATAGTAGGTCCTACAGGTTTTTTCGCTCATGACATGAATACAGTGAAAAGCGAGCTGGGTGAGTCCTGTTGGATTTTAACAGGGTGCGGGAACTTTGTGCATCAACATAACAGTGTGTGGGAAATAAGGCCAGATTGGCGGATATTGACCAGTAATGTTCGCATTTGTCCAGCTGTATTTCAGAAGCATCAAACCGGATGGTCCATGAAAAATGGTAAAGATATGGGTCTAATCTACAACCCCGATTCCAAAAAAGTTGGGACAAAGTACAAATTGTAAATAAAAACGGAATGCAATAATTTACAAATCTCAAAAACTGATATTGTATTCACAATAGAACATAGACAACATATCAAATGTCGAAAGAAAGACATTTTGAAATTTCGTGCCAAATATTGGCTCATTTGAAATTTCATGACAGCAACACATCTCAAAAAAGTTGGGACGGGGCAATAAGAGGCTGGAAAAATTAGAGGTACAAAAAAGGAACAGCTGGAGGACCAAATTGCAACTCAGTAGGTCAATTGGCAATAGGTCATTAACATGACTGGGTATAAAAAGAGCATCTTGGAGTGGCAGCAGCTCTCAGATGGGAAGATCACCACCAATCCCCCCAATTCTGCGCCGACAAATAGTGGAGCAATATCAGAAAGGAGTTTGACAGTGTAAAATTGCAAAGAGTTTCAACATATCGTCATCATCTACAGTGCATATCATCATCAAATAATTCAGAGAATCTGGAAGAATCTCTGTGCGTAAGGGTCAAAAGGCCAGAAAACCATACTGGGTGCCCGTGATCTTTGGGCCCTTAGACGGCACTGCATCACATACAGGCATGCTTCCGTATTGGAAATCACAAAATGGGCTCAGAAATATTTCCAGAGAACGTTATCTGTGAACACAATTCACCGTGCCATCCGCCGTTGCCAGCTAAAACTCTATAGTTCAAAGAAGAAGCCGTATCTAAACATGATCCAGAAGCACAGACGTCTTCTCTGGGCCAAGGCTCATTTAAAATGGACTGTGGCAAAGTGGAAAACTGTTCTGTGGTCAGACGAATCAAAATTTGAAGTTCCTACTGGAAATCAGGGATGCCGTGTCATTCGGACTAAAGAGGAGAAGGACGACCCAAGTTGTTATCAGCGCTCAGTTCAGAAGCCTGCATCTCTGATGGCATGGGGTTGCATTAGTGCGTGTGACATGGGTAGCTTACACATCTGGAAAGACACCATCAATGCTGAAAGGTACCTGTATATCCAGGTTCTAGAGCAACATATGCTCCCATCCAGACGACATCTCTTTCAGGGAGGACCTTGCATTTTCCAACATGACAATGCCAAACCATATACTGCATCAATTACAGCATCATGGCTGCATAGAAGAAGGGTCCGGGTACTGAACTGGCCAGCCTGCAGTCCAGATCTTTCACCCATAGAAAACATTTGGCGCATCATAAAACGGAAGATACAACAAAAAAGACCCAAGACAGTTGAGCAACTAGAATCCTACGTTAGACAAGAATGGATTAACATTCCTATCCCTAAACTTGAGCAACTTGTCTCCTCAGTCCCCAGATGTTTACAGACTGTTGTAAAGAGAAAAGGGCATGTCTCACAGTGGGAAACATGGCCTTGTCCCAACTTTTTTGAGATGGGTTGTTGTCATGAAATTTAAAATCACCCAATTTTTCTCTTTAAATGATACATTTTCTCAGTTTAAACATTTGATATGTCATCTATGTTCTATTCTGAATAAAATATGGAATTTTGAAACTTCCACATCATTGTATTCCATTTTTATTTACAATTTGTACTTTGTCCCAACTTTTTTGGAATCGGGGTTGTACTTCTAATTTTCTTCCAAATGTTACACTGGGTAAATACATTATGTCGTGACATGGCCTGTGATTGGCTGATCGCGGACACTCTCGATGACAAGTTGCCTCACCTCAGCAAATAGGAGTATGTTCTGGCATGAAACCACGCCACGCTGTTATCAGCTGGGTAGGTATACCACTAATGTTAAAAGAAAATAGACTATTACAGGTTTTGGACCCTGACAAAGTCCCCCCCCAATCGAATTTTAACCCTCTGGGGTTGAGTGCTTCTTCAGCGAAGCTTGGCAGGTTTAGAATGAGCAGGTCATGCATTTAGATAAATATCTTCACGAGTTATCATACAAGCATGATAAACATATTGACAAACTTTCCTATGTGCTCAGTGCCAAATAATATACATTTTTAAAATTATCTAAATTAGATGAAACATAAAACTTGTCACCTTACTCAGTCACACCAGAGTCGGCACAGTGAGCACCCACTTACACATTCATAAAAGACTGTTCCCATGGTAACGGTCTGATAATCATTTTCACGCTTTCGGTTTCAATTGGTTTCTCTTTTGCGGTGTTTTCTTCTATTATCCATGTTCTAGTCCAGCAGATTTTAGTCTGAATGCCAAATGATATGACCATGTCTACTTTTGAGTCATTTTAAAAGTCATTTTGTTACAAAGTTACTTGGAACCTCAGACTCAAAATTTTAACTCTTATGTAAGAAGAGTTGTATTATTAATTACTAAATTTCTTATAGACTTATTATAAATATAGTATAAAAAGTCATTGTTGACATAATGTTTCATGAGTGTTATTATAGTACCTATATACGAGTCCCAGTAAGTTGTAACCAACTGGAACATCCTTGCCCCATACTCTTTTCTAGACATGGAACTGACCTGTGTGTGCTACTGTTTTCTTGCGTATAAACTTTAAGCATGTTTCTCTTGAATCTTCTGACATTTTCTTGTAAATTATATTCAAATGTGTAGTGTGCAATCCCGATTCCAAAAAAGTTGGGACAAAGTACAAGTTGTAAATAAAAACGGAATGCAATGATGTGGAAGTTTCAAAATTCCATATTTTATTCAGAATAGAACATAGATGACCTATCAAACGTTTAAACTGAGAAAACGTATCATTTAAAGAGAAAAATTAGGTGATTTTAAATTTCATGACAACAACACATCTCAAAAAAGTTGGGACAAGGCCATGTTTCCCACTGTGAGACATCCTCTTTTCTCTTTACAACAGTCTGTAAATGTCTGGGGACTGAGGAGACAAGTTGCTCAAGTTTAGGGATAGGAATGTTAACCCATTCTTGTCTAATGTAAGATTCTAGTTGCTCAACTGTCTTAGGTCTTTTTTGTCGTATCTTCCGTTTTATGATGCGCCAAGTGTTTTCTATGGGTGAAAGATCTGGACTGCAGGCTGGCCAGTTCAGTACCCGGACCCTTCCTCTATGCAGCCATGATGCTGTAATTGATGTAGTATGTGGTTTGGCATAGTCATGTTGGAAAATGCAAGGTCTTCCCTGAAAGAGACGTCGTCTGGATGGGAGCATATGTTGCTCTAGAACCTGGATATACCTTTCAGCATTGATGGTGTCTTTCCAGATGCAGAAGCTGCCCATGCCACATGCACTAACGCAACCCCATACCATCAGAGATGCAGGCTTCTGAACTGAGCGCTGATAACAACTTGGGTCGTCCTTCTCCTCTTTAGTCCGAATGACACGGCATCCCTGATTTCCATTAGGAACTTCAAATTTTGATTCGTCTGACCACAGAACAGTTTTCCCACTTTGCCACAGTCCATTTTAAATGAGCCTTGGCCAAGAGAAGACGTCTGCGCTTCTGGATCATGTTTAGATACGGCTTCTTCTTTGAACTATAGAGTTTTAGCTGGCAACGGCGGATGGCACGGTGAATTGTATTCACAGATAATGTTCTCTGGAAATATTCCTGAGCCCATTTTGTGATTTCCAATACAGAAGCATGCCTGTATGTGATGCAGTGCCGTCTAAGGGCCCGAAGATCACGGGCACCCAGTATGGTTTTCCGGCCTTGACCCTTACGCACAGAGATTCTTCCAGATTCTCTGAATCTTTTGATGATATTATGCACTGTAGATGATGATATGTTCAAACTCTTTGCAATTTTACACTGTCGAACTCCATTCTGATATTGCTCCACTATTTGTTGGCGCAGAATTAGGGGGATTGGTGATCCTCTTCCCATCTTTACTTCTGAGAGCCGCTGCCACTCCAAGATGCTCTTTTTATACCCAGTCATGTTAATGACCTATTGCCAATTGACCTAATGAGTTGCAATTTGGTCCTCCAGCTGTTCCTTTTTTGTACCTTTAACTTTTCCGGCCTCTTATTTCCCCTGTCCCAACTTTTGAGATATGTGTTGCTGTCATGAAATTTCAAATGAGCCAATATTTGGCATGAAATTTCAAAATGTCTCACTTTTGACATTTGATATGTTGTCTATGTTCTATTGTGAATACAATATCAGTTTTTGAGATTTGTAAATTATTGCATTCCATCTTTATTTACAATTTGTACTTTGTCCCAACTTTTTTTGGAATCGGGGTTGTAATTAGCAACTAATGTATAGTGTAATTTGGCCTTTGAAAATCACAAAAATATACCTGGAAATAGCCAAAAAAGCCATCTCCAGGCATCTAAACCCCTTCAGCTTCCAGGGCCCCCAAGGTGGGCCCCTGACCCCCAGTCGCATTGTTCCGGGCCTTTGGCGAACATTCAAACAGGCTGAAATTTGGATAGATAACATTTCAGACATTTCTGACAGCTCAAAATGCATCTCTGGACATCTAAAAACTGCACAGTTTCCAGGAAACTCTGGCGGCCCCCCGGACTTACTGGGTTGACACCCCTTCCCATTTTCCTGACTCCGCCCCTGAATACGTCTGTGTATGGATCCATGTATAAATGTTGCTAAATATTAAATTATTAATAAATATTGGGGGCGGCACGGTGGTGTAGTGGTTAATGCTGTCGCCTCACAGCAAGAAGGTCCAGGTTTGAGCCCCGTGGCCGGTGACGGCCTTTCTGTGCGGAGTTTGCATGTTCTCCCCGTGTCCGCGTGGGAAACCTCCGGGTGCTCCGGTTTCCCCCACAGTCCAAAGACATGCAGGTTAGGTTAATTGGCGACTCTAAATTGACCGTAGGTGTGAACGTGAGTGTGAATGGTTGTCTGTGTCGGTGTCTATGTGTCAGCCCTGTGATGACCTGGCGACTTGTCCAGGGTGTACCCCGCCTCTCGCCCGTAGTCAGCTGGGATAGTCTCCAGCTTGCCTGCGACCCTGTAGAACAGGATAAAGCGGCTACAGATAATGAGAATGAGATGAGAAATAAATATTGATTGCTATTCCATTATTGTATATGGCCTGTTTTGGGTCAAACCCACCCACTCCGCATGTTTGGCGCAGTGACATTGTTTACATTTTGACTTGCAACGGAATGCGATGTATCCTTGTAGGGGAGTCACATATCGAGACTTGCCATCTGTCCTGCAGTTAATGTTAACAGTAACCGTTAAAATGATAAATATGAGTTTGTTTTTGTGCAGTTGCAAGAAATGAAACTCATTGTCAGATGAATACAGACTCACTTATTAGAACATAGTGCAATGCCAAATGAAAATACTGTGATAAATTAATTCATTTTTTTCAAAATATCTGAAAAATCTTTTGAACTCTGAACCACCTTAATACAGTATAAAGGGGATATTGCATGCTAGTATATAAAATTTGGACCCAATTTGAATTCATCTGAAGTGAACAGACTTGCACAAAAGGCAACAGAGCAGTTCCATTCAAAGAAGAGAAGGATAAAGGGGAAGACAGAACACGTAAACAACCTAAATCAAGTTCAGTACCTGATATCACTACAGATACTGTTATAGAAACTTTAGGATTAGATCAATACTCAGATTGTTCAGAAATTGAATAATGAATCAAAAAGAAATTTGACTACACAAAACATATTTTTGATGTTTACAAAATCAAGTTATTGTAACTGTTACTTGATTTTGTAAACGTAGTTTTTGCATTGTCAAATTTCTTTTTGATTCATTCCTATATGGCAGTTCTATTAAAATTTTTAGTATTGATTACCATCACTTCAGACTCTATTTTGCTGTTTACAATAAATTGGAAATTCCTCCCCAAATGCCTTGAAACTGTGCCTCAGATAACCCCAGTTTTCCATTTTTCTCGCCTATGGTTCACGGTGAAGGGCTTCAGCCTTTTTAATTGTACCCTCCTATTCTCTGCCTCGTACCCTTTTATTCCCCTAAACTTTGAGGCCACTGTTTCAGGAACCTTAAAACCATGTAACATCAAATTTAAGAAAATTTCAGAACAGCCTTACATTAAAAGCTGAAGGTCATATCAGACAGTGCAGTAAGGCTTTTTAAAAAAGGGATGATTTATAAAGATTAGAGATAATGAGATGAGGTGAGTTGGATGTGTTTACACATTCGTACACTATTCATACTATTACCATCCACAAGTTAGTGAGGTGCTTGTTATACCGGTGTATGAATGAAGGTGAGCGTTCAAGCCCCAGGGGTCCTGACAGAAACACCAGGTCATCACTGGCTGAGTCAGAGAGAGCACTGCTGTTCTGCAGGACGCTGAAGTCACAGTCTACTTCCCAGGGATCCCGAGGGGGCGTACGGGGTGCAGGGGGGTCACAGAGAGAACTCCGGGGATGATTTAGGGACGAGAGCAGACTGAAGAGTGCAGAGAAGACAGACTGAAAGAACACAAATTATACATTAAAGTGACACTACAGAGCTGATTATAATCAACAATAAAGTTACACAGCATTTAATATCATCCTCTCTGAAAACAGGAAGCAGACATTGATGTACTGAGACACACAGATTAAAAGATAAAACACAAACTTGGACATAATTAGATACGTAGTTCAACAACCAGATAAATGAACAGATATTGGACAGAGACAGATAGCAGGGTTTTTTCTAGAAAAATTTAGTATGAGGGCGCTCACCATGGCGAGGGAGCGAAGCGGGGGGGATGGTGCCGGTTGCCTGTCCCCCCGCCGTGCAAAGCCTTTGAAAAATGCTCCAATGGGACATTCTGAGGCTATCTGAGAGGGAAATTGTAACAAATTGTCTGTCAACATTGAAAAAGAAAGAAGTAATCTTCTTCTGCCCCGGACAGTCTTTGGCTTTCTTCCGTTTCGTGCCGCGGGATGACAGCTTTAAATGCCCAAGTGTCAACAAAAACAACTCGCGAACTACTTCTGTCAAAAGCTCCCGCGCCAGTGGGTGAAAGGTCATTCAGTCTCGAGAAATCTCGCTCTACAAGTCAGCTGACCTTGTATGTAACCGATGTCAAATCTCGCGAGAGCAGCCGCGACAAGTAAACAACTAAACAACATGGCGCCTCAGTCTGGAAAACGCCAATTCGGATTGTTTTTGCACCGTCTGGCGGTGTATCTACTATGATTGGAATATTTTTGGAGCAATTATAACGTATTTGATGATCAGACACATTGTCACGTAGTGTTGCTGGGATGTTTTCACGGAGTCGGTAAGGGGGCACACGCCGAGAGTAAGAGGGCGCAGCGCCCCTGTTCAGACGAAAGCCTGGATAGTCTCTGTTCAACTGGCTCATCTGCCATTTGTACTAAAAGTCTGTTCTTTTGGGGGGTTTTGAGCACTTCAATGTTAAAATGCAGAGCTCCTATGCAAGTCTGAGACAGAGAGATAGACTGAGCTGTTTACCTGGACGAGGGTGAGGACAGACAGCCAGCTCTCTCGGAGACGGAGCGCAAGTTTGCGTCTCCAGCTGCGTTTGCGGACGGAAGGCAGAGACAGGAGCTGTTCAACTGTTGCTCTGTCTCTAGGCTCTGGAGCTAACATCAGCCTGAGGACATGCTGCAGCTCTGGTGACAGGGCTACACACACACACACACTTGTTAACATGACACAAACTCTCACTGTGTGACAGAATGTAGCTACTAGAATACAATCAATATGAAAGATCAATTTGAGCAATTTCTAAAGAGATCTCACACACACAAACACCCACTGCCCTCCACAATTATTTCTTGATGAGGGATTTGTTTTTCTCTGAATAAAATTTATTTCAATTAAAGATTGGATTTCTCTCATTTTTTCAGTGCGAAATGAAGTGACTTCACCAAAAGGTGGATTTTTCCTAACCCTTTTTACTAATATTTACAAGGGGAGCCAATAATTATGGAAGGCCCTGTATTAGTTACACATTGTTATATGTGTGGGATGAGAAATAGACAAACCATTTGTGAATTCTGAGGGTAAATAGCCCTTTCTGAGCTGCTGCCACCCCTCTCCTCCTTTAGGAATCTCTACACTACACGCCAGCTCCAGGATGGACACGCCCAGGCTAATGGGAACATAAGCAGATTAGCTGAAAAATCATATACTGACAAAAATCTAACAGCAGCTTTGTGCATGTTTTGCTTCTTCATAACTGTGATATGAAAACAGCAAACATGTTTTATTTGGTCAACTAAAAAATAAGAGACATGCCAGCTAACCAGGGATGGGTATTTTCCGTGGAACGGGTTTAAACACATTGAAAGAATGATATCTCATGACGTGCTGGAGTGAAACAGACCTGAAGACATCTGCTGCAGCTCCGTATTCTCCCCTGAGCAGTTCAGGAGCCATGTAGCGTGGATCTCCTTCCTGTGCATCATCTTTCTCCTTGTTCCCTTGCGCCATCACTCGCTCCTTCTCCACGTCCCATTCCAGCTCCAGCAGCAACCCAAAGTCCCCTAATTTGAGTCGGCCAGAACGAGTGAGGAACACGTTGGCCGGTTTAAGGTCCAGGTGGGCGAACCCTTGAGAGTGTAGGTGACTCAGCGCTAACAGCAGGTCACACAGGTAATCCCATGCACACTGCTCACCTACAGGAACACACAAATATATGAAATCAATCACAATAATACTAATAATAATAAGATGAATTAGGTTTTATATAGCACCATATCTACAGATATGTAGATGTACTACTGTATATTAATCACAGACAGGAAGTTTGAGGTCTCCGAGTACTATAAGGTAGGTGCTAAATAAAAAATAAGAGGCATGCCAGCTAACCAGCAATGGGTATTTTCTGTGGAACTGGTATAAACACACAGAAAGAATGACATCTCATAGGTGCCCTGTGGCTAACCTGCCATCATGGGCTGTGTCTCAGCATGCAACAGTAGACTCGTGCAGCACAGCTCGGTCTGGATGTACAGCCTCTCTGCCTCCTCCCAGGCAGCACAGAAGCCCAGCACATGAGGATGAGGATGGAGGCGCTCATGATTCAGAGCTTCCCGAACACAGCGTGCTCGCTCTGTATCACCACGGAAACGCTGAGCTGAGCGCTTCACTGCATACTCCCGCCCGTCTATGATACTACGGACCTGAAGCACAAGCCAGCACCAGGCAGTGTGGAGTTAATAAACCTCAGTGATGTAAGAACGTTAAAACACATACACAATGTCACAATGCCTTTACAACAGAATGTCACTGATCACCCAGAAGTGTGCAGATATCAGTACATCCCTAGACAAACTATCAGTGTTGTCAAAATGTATAATTTATTGTTGGCACTTCACTCTTCAGCAACACGATGTCCCATTAGCCCAGACTATTTATTTAAAGATAGAGTAATATTATAATCAAGAAAAAGAGACGTTGTAGGAGAAGGAAACAACATGATCTCGCTCGCACCTTGTAAACCTGCCCAAACGAACCATGCCCGATGAGGCCAAGATTGATGAAGCACTGGCTGAAGAAGGACTGCGGCTTGCCTGGGTCATAGACAGAAACCGGCAGCGGGCTTTGGATCAGAGCCCAAGACAGCGGCACCCAGCGGGACCGGCGCTGAGGGAAGACTCGGCTCAGGGGGGGACAGCTTTTGGATGGAGGCCGAGGAGGGAGCAAGTGAGATGGAGAGACCGATGATGATGAGTGAGCGGACGAGGAGAATGGGAGACGGCGCTTCTTCAGGGAGAAGGATTGCTCGGCATGGGAGAAGTGGACAGGAAGAGGCAGCGGGGTGCTCACGGTTTTAGTTTCCTCACCCACAGCCATGGATCTGAAATAATTATATTTATTAATTGGTTATGGTGAAAATAAGAAAATTACCACCTTGGACAAAAGTTAGCTTTGAGCTTGAGACACGTGAAAAATAAAAAGACCTTTTTTTTAACCATTGAATAGCTACCATGAAAGAAACCAGGTCACGTGACTGGGCGGCTCAAACGTTAAATACAATCGAGTGACTCTACAACCAGCTTCTTTTTCATTTAACATTATAATTTAGTAGAAATGTCATTTTACCGAAAAGACTTACCACGACACCGGGAGAATATGGTAGAAGTAGTTACTGTTAGCCACCGCAACTAGCTAGTTACCTCAGCGCCATAGATTTCTCACAGCTATTTGTCAGCAACGAACTCCTGACAAACCTCTCATTCTGATAAACACGTATCATTATTAGCCACTCATAATACGTTATTAACGACGACTTAATAACCGATTAATTTAGCGGGTTTATTTTAAAGCTAAAATGCTAATTTGCTTTTTTTTTTCTGCCCTCGCGCCGCAAAGTTTGAAAATTCTCTGCCACGCGCCAAAACACGTCATGACGCAGCCATTTAGAGTTTAAAAAAAAAAAAAAAGGGCAGAGTTGCCAGATTGGGATTTTAAAAAAAAGCAATGTTTTTGTGAAAATCCACCCATCCGTTATCGCTTATTATCCTGTGCAGGGTCGCAGGTAAGCTGGAATCTATCCTAGCTGACTATGGGCGAGAGGCGGGGTACACCCTGGACAAGTCGCCAGATCATAACAGGGCTGACAAATAGAACCCAACAATTCATACCTACGGCCAATTTAGTGCCACCAATTAACCTAACCTGCATGATTTTGGACTGTGGGGGAAACCGGAGCACCCGGAAGAAACCCACGCAGACACGGGTAGAACATGCAAATTCCACACAGAAAGGTCCCTGTCGGTCAAACCCAGAACCTTCTTGCTGTGAGGCGACAGTGCTTAACAAAGCGCCACCCTTTTGTGAAAACATTTATGCAAAAAAGACATTTTGTTTAAATTGTACCTATTTGTTGAAAAACATTTTTATTATTTGATAACCAGATTAAAATTTTATGAGGGATTGGAGCGGTTTAAACGTGTTACTGATCAGACCAAAAATCCAATCTGGCAACCCTTCCAACTAACAACACCACGAGGGAGTCTTTCCTTCAGCAGGAAAAAAAAAAGTGAATTCTGAGGGTAAATAGCCTCAGAAAAAAAATCTTATTTAATAGTTTGTGATGAAGCATTTATTTTAACATGTTAAACGATTAAATTTCAGTTTTCGCTTACTGTATACTATTTTGTTGTCTATTTCAGTGACTTACACTGTGTGTGTACACTGCCAGAGCCCTTCTTGCTGGATAAATAAATCACACCTCTTGTTTCATTTTCAAAATAAAACGTAAAGAACAAACTTTGTGACAGATAAAATAGGTTTGAGTTATCAATGAGTAACGAAATGTCCGCTGGATTGAGAGCGGGTGATTATGGGAAATGTGGTGTATATGGAAGGCCAAAATCGCTGCAGTAGAAACTAGAAACCACCAGACACCTGGGCCCTGTACTACGAAGCGGGTTTTCTGGCTTACCAGGGTAACTTCGAGAGTAACTTGATCACGTGCAGCGTAACTTCCCGATTAACCCATACTACGAAAGTTGGCTATGTTCAAACCGAGGTATGCTGCCATGGCAACTTACGCTGCATCTCAAACCTGCTCGTCTCAGGTTATGTTCTTGGTTAACCCGAGGTTTCCGATTAACCACACCCTTTTTAAACACCACCTCTCCACCGACATTTCCTCTAGAGACAATGCCAGCGTACCTGGATGACCCGTGCGATATCGGAGCGCAGATTAGAGATGGGATTTATGGCTCTTTGACGGGATCCGCATCTTTGTGATCCGTTCTTTGAAAAGAGCTGTTCAAAAGACTGGCTCATTTGGCTCTTTTTAAATATTTATTCAGTTTTAAGAAGACAGCGTCTAAAGAAGCCAGATCCCTCTGCTTAGACAGTGACAATATTTCTGGACATACCTTTTATATAAAGCAACCTAGACTTACATTATTGTAACCCCTAAACGCTCATAAATAACCATTAAAAAACAATGAGGGCTTCAATGAATGTCCATGCAGAACGGCTTTTCTGTAAAAAAAAAAAAAAAAGAACCCACTCAAGAACATAGTTATCAAGAACGCAAGAATATTTTATAGAAAAACACTTGTTTTACAAAAATATTTAAGTCTGAGATAAAATAGATACAACTACAATAAATATAACAAGAACATTTTAATAGAAAAAAAACTTATATTAAAAATATTGAAATTGTAACAAAAATAGATACAACTAAACAGTCAGATAAATAGATAAAGCTATAACAAGAACACAAGATTATTTTAATAGGAAAAAACAATGCAAAAAATATTAGAAAAATAGATACAACTAGACAAACAGATAAATAAATAAAATACACAAAAATAGAACAAACAAAATGACGATAGAATAAGTTAAATGAACGTCCGTGCAAAGTAGTTTTTCCACAATATTATCATTAATATCACACAACTACATTATAAACTATATACAAAACAATTTGAACTATTAGGCAAACAGATAAAACTTGAATAAATAAAAGGCAAATGCTGTTTAGCCTACTTCTTGTCCTTGGGCAAAAGCTTTTTCATCTGAAACACAGTACAGAAAAAGAACGACACACACACACACACCATTATGAATGATGTTTTTATATTTCATTTTCACCTGTTGCCAGGTGCGTTTGGCACTGCTGTTGCCTCTGAAATGTTCACAGGACATACACCAACTTAGTCAAAGGGACTGAACAGTCAGTCATCCTAATTCATGTGACTCTGTGCACATATCAGCTTAAGTAGGCTACTCCATGAATTTACCATACCAAATTTTATTCAGGATTTTTCGGACATTAAACAAGCTATATATGACTGGGGCCACGTCGAAGGACCATTTTCTGTGACTTGTGATTGATCATGAAGCTTTCTCTCATCCTATACTTCTGTTCTGGAACATGTAGAAGGGAGAATGTACTTGCGCATTTACCCGATCGGCAATTCGTTGCCAACATGCTTGCGGCTCCTTATTGGCAGCCGCTGTTAGATTTTGCTCTTAATGTTGTTTTGAACTCCTTGTAGCTTTGCATTATGACAGCGCATTCTTCCTCCGTGAAGTACGGCGACCGTGCCATTGTGAACAGTGGGGATTTGCGCTGATAACCTCCCCTTTAACGTGAACGCGCATTAACCCTGATTAGGTTAAACCAGGTTCAACAAATCAACTTCATAACTGGCGTCGTAGTACCGTTTAACCCCAAACAAGATAACCAGGTTTTGTCAACCCCGGTTTAGCGGGGGAACCCTGGGTTACTTCTGGGTAGGTTAACCTCCGTTCGTAGTACAGGGCCCTGGAGGAGGAAAAACACAAATATAGGAGCACGTAGTAAGGAATGTATGGAAGTCCAGAAAGGTTATGAGTTCCTCAAAAGTTTTTCTGTACTGTTATTTCGAGATTACAACTTCTTGTTCTTGTGATCATACGAGCTGCCTTCCAGTGAAACTCATGCGCTCACGATTACGACACGGGAAGCCATGTACACGAAATACTTGGTGTTCAGTTGGTGTCATCGTGAGAACACTGCTCCTAGGCAATGGTAACATGGATGCCGAAAGACTCCTCGTTTAGGCTTCGCAATTTATCGAGCAGGTATCGTAATGCAGGGAACGCAAAGGCATAAGGAAAAGATGAGGCCATTGCAAATATCAACATTTTCCTCAAACGTATGATAAAATTACAAAGAAAACTCTGTACAACTGAAAACATCCGAAAACACGTCATGTCTCGTGAACTCGGAGCTTTCAGAAAGTTTCCACTTCCTTCTTCTTCTTAGTTTATTGGCAGATTACATCTCTTTGGTGCATACCGCCACCTACTGTACAGGAGTGTGTAAAGGGACTTAGCAGACTATGGCTATTTGATCAAGTAAACAAAAAAAAAAATTAAATCCTTTTCATTAGACCTGAGTTATTGAGAAAAATAAATAGGGATTTCATTTTATCTCTTTGCATTCCTTCTTCTTTCAGGATATTCACTATTCCATTTTCTGCCTCTCTTTCTTTCCACTGTCGTCTGTGTTCTGAGTATCTGTAACAGTTAAATAGAACATGATCTACATCCTCTTTAACTTGGCAGTACCTGCATAACCCATTACTCTTCCCTACTATCTGCAATGTACCATTAAGACATGTGTGACCCAACCTTAGTCTACTATACACAACCTCTTCCCTTCTGTTGAGACCTGTAGCCCTTTTCCCCCAAACATTTCCCTGATTTGAGTGGTAGAACCTGGCATTGTGCTCTGCCTTCCAATCATGTTGCCATTTGATCAGCATTTCTGACTTAAGTTTAGTTTTTGCTTCTCCCTTCCCCATTGAGATATTAATTCCTATATGTTCTTTTTCCGGCGGCACGGTGGTGTAGTGGTTAGCGCTGTCGCCTCACAGCAAGAAGGTCCTGGGTTCGAGCCCTGGGGCCGGCGAGGGCCTTTCTGTGTGGAGTTTGCATGTTCTCCCCGTGTCTGCGTGGGTTTCCTCCGGGTGCTCCGGTTTCCCCCACAGTCCAAAGACATGCAGGTTAGGTTAACTGGTGACTCTAAATTGACCGTAGGTGTGAATGTGAGTGTGAATGGTTGTCTGTGTCTATGTGTCAGCCCTGTGATGACCTGGCGACTTATCCAGGGTGTACCCCGCCTTTCGCCCGTAGTCAGCTGGGATAGGCTCCAGCTTGCCTGCGACCCTGTAGAAGGATTAAGCGGCTAGAGATAATGAGATGAGATGTTCTTTTTCCAGCATTTTCTTGGCAATTTTGTCAGCCATTTCATTTCCTTTAATTCCAACATGTGCTGGGACCCAACAAAATTGAACTAATATTCCAAGATTTCTAATATTTAATAGCAAATGTCTTGTCTCAATTACCAGATCCTCTCTTACTGTATTACCTGATTCAAGGCTGAGCAAAACTGCAAGTGAGTCAGAGCATATAACAGATCTAAGTGGTTTGATTTCTTCAATCCATCTCAGTGCAGTAATTATTGCAGTTAACTCTATTGTGTATATTGATAAAAAATTACTTAATCTATATCCATAACTTTTGTTAAATTTTGGGATAAAAATCCCAATTCCACAATGACCATTTTGTATATCTTTTGAGCCATCTGTAAATATCTTTACAAACCCATAGTATTTAGATACAAGATGTCTTTCACAGTACATAGCTAATGCCCGTTCATTAGTTTGTTCCATTTTCTCTTTCAGCAGTTCTAGATCAACTTTTGGGACTGGCAACATCCATGGGGGAACTTTGCTCAAAACAAGTGCAGGACTAAAGCTAAAGTCTTTAATTCCATATTTCTCCCCCATGTCATGAACTTTCCACCCAAAACCAGGACTCTTTAATTGGTATTCCCAACAGTTGTTTAGCACAGACAGAGCAGGATTATTTGTACTTCCCATAAGCCTAACCCAGTATGTTAACGACAGTTTCTCAAATCTTAATTTAATTGGGGGTTCCTCAGCCTCGACTAACAGTGCACAGGTAGGCGTTGTTTTGATTGCTCCTAAGGCAATCCTTAGGCCTTTAAACTGAACTCTTTCAAGCTTCCTAATAGATGTTGTACATGCAGAACTATACACTATACATCCATAATCTATGGTTGATCTGATTAGTGCTTTGTATATGTTCATGAGTGATTCTTTATCCGCACCCCAGTGTTGCCCAGAAATCATCCTCATAAGGTTTAATACTTTTTTGCACTTAGTTTCTATATGTACTATGTGATGTTTCCATGTAAGTCTTTCATCCATCACCATCCCAGATATTTGAATGTTTTTACTCTTTCAAGTGTTTGATTATATAACATTACTTTATAAGTCTCTGGAACCTTCTTTTTAGTAAAAAAAACATTACCTTAGATTTTTGTATAGAGAACTTGAATCCCCAGTCTATTCCCCACTGTTCTAGTATTTGCATCTCTTTTTGTATGCTTTCCACAATATGTGAAATGTTACGCCCTTTTCCAAATCACAGCATCATCTGCATACAATAATCCTTCTCTTCCTTTCTCAAATATGTCATTAATCATGAGGTTGAATAAAATAGGGCTGATGACGCTCCCTTGTGGAATACCACTTTCTACCATGATCTCATCTGATAGTCCATTTCCTACTCTGACCCTCAAGGTACGATGTGATAAAAAGTCAAGAATGTAATTATACATTTTCCCATCAATTCCAATCTTCTCTAATTTGATTAATAGTCCCTCTCTCCACATTGTGTCATAAGCTTTTTCAATATCCAGAAAAACTACCACCATTACCTCTTTCATAACTAACGTCTTTTCAACCTCATTACAAAGTTTAACAAGAGCATCACTAGTTGATTTACTTCTTCTAAATCCTGTTTGATAGCCTTTAAGCAAGTCTTCCTTTTCCAGAAAGTAATTTAATCTGGCCACTACCAATTTTTCCATTAACTTTCCTAAGTGTGAGGTTAAAGCTATTGGTCTGTAGTTACCTGGATTACTAGAATCTTTCCCAGGTTTAGGAAATGGAAGAATTACTGCCTTTTTCCATAATATGGGTAATTTGCCTTCATTCCAAATTTTATTAAATAGTTCTAGGATCTTTTCTAGCATTTTGTCAGGGAGTTTCCTAAACATGGCATAACATAAATTGTCAATTCCTGGTGATGAATACGCTGTATTAGCAACAGCCATTTTTAACTCTGGTAATGTAAAGTCTTCAAGTATTGACCCTGTTCCTGTTTTAGCATTTAATATACCTTTATTTGCTCTTAAAATTTCCTCTTTCCTTTTTTTTATAACACTCGTCAAGATGATCTCCTTTATGTATGTTTGCAAATATTTTAGCCAACATATTAGCCTTTTCATTGTCTGATATAGCTTGTAAATTCTTGTCACTAATTAACACAGGAATATTTGATGGCTTATACCTGCCTGACATTTTTTTAACCATCATCCACATCTTATTCAAAGTTGTCTCCCTACCTATTGTAGCACAAAACTGTCTCCAAGATTCCCTTTTGACTTGTTTAATCACTTTCCTTGCTAGAGCTTTTTTCCTTTGGTATTCCATAAGATTGTCCATAGTTAATGTTTTACGCAATATTTTGAAAGCTCGGTTTCTGTCTTTAATGACTTCTTGACACTTTTGATTCCACCATGGGACATTCATTTTTTTCTTCTGACTTTTACTGATAGGAATACTTTGACTAGCTGCAGTGATAATAGGAATGGTTATATTATTATTCACCTGATCTATAGTTTGATCTTTCTCTGGCATGTTTTTCATTTCATTATTGCAACTATATAAAAATTTCTCCCAATCTGCTTTAATAAAATTCCACTTGTGATGTATGTAACTCTCTTCAATTTTCAGTTCAATTCCTATTCTGCAAAATATTGGAAAGTGATCACTACCAATGCTTGTATTTAGATCAACTTCCCACTCGCATATACTGGCTAATTTCCTGTCTACCAGAGTTAGATCAATACATGATGTTTTATTTTTGTATACATTTATCCTTGTACCAGTACCATTATTTAAACATACAAGCATTCTGTCATTTATCATTTCTTCTACAACTTCCCCATTCAGATCTGTATAATTACTTCCCCATAGACTGTTATGGGCATTAAAGTCCCCACACCATATTTCTCTATGAGATCTTATGAAAATATCTTTCAACAGCCCATTTATTAAAGCTTTACATGGGTTATAATAATTAGCAATTGTATATTTGCCATTATCACCATTAAAAATTTCACTCACAATACAGTCATGCTCTTCAGCTGTTTTTAAATGTCTGTATGATATCCCTTCTTTGATAAAGGTCACACACCCTCCTCCTCTATCTTTTATTCTATCCTGTCTTATACTGTTGTAACCTTTTAAGACAAAATCCAAATGTGGTTTTAACCATGATTCCTGAATGCATATAACATCTGGTTTACTGCTTAATTCTTCAACATACCTTTTAAACTCCTGTCCATTTGCAATCAGACTTCTTGCATTCCACTGGAGAATGATAAAAACCATTAGGCATTTAACCAACTTGTGACTCTCCATACTTGCTATTTAACATTTCATGAATTTCATCAGCTTTAGTTATAATACCCAAAAAATCATTTGCAGTTTTTACAACTGATCTAATTCGGTCACTCTTACTAGAATGTTGCATTGTAACATTTACTATGGTACAAATGAATGCAATAAATTCATTTTCCTTAATCAAAAGGGTGTCATTTGTAATGCGTGTTTTACATTCACAACATTTTGGCTCTGGGTTAGGCTTTGTTAGGCCTACCTTTGTTAGCTGAGACATATTGGTCCCATCATCATTCTGTCTTACAAAGCTAGAGCTGTGGGCATAACTTATTGGGGTCCAAGAAACTTGCTTTGATGGAGAGACATTTCTATTAGCATTGGTGTCTTTCTTAGCTTTATTTATTTCCTTTAATGCATCTGCATATGAGACTTGATAAGTTACTTTATATTTCTGGACCTCCTTTGCTTCTTTCTGCCTCTCACATCCTCCATAAGCAGCACTATGCTGACCTCCACAATTGCAGCATTTTAACTGAGCATTTTCTCCACATTTCCCATATTCATGTCCTTCTCCACACTTTGCACATCTAATGCCGCTTTTCCACTACAAACGCGGCTGAGCCGTGCCGTGCTGAGTCGAGCTGAGCGGGGCTGTTGGAGTTGCATTTCGACTACAACCGCGCTGAACCGTGCTGGCTGGAAGTGGGTGGACACATTGGGTGGAGTTAGCGAAAGTGGGTGGACGTCACGTGATGTCGTTAAGCAGCGCAAACAGTGACATCAGTGACAGTGGCGGAACAAGTCAGAGCCGGGCCGGGGGCGGGGCAAATGACCGGGCACTTTATTAAAGCTTATCATAACATCATTTTAGGCTACAAAATGTCCACAACTGCGGTGTTTACCAATTTCAACACTACCGGGTGCAACTATGTTATTTAGTACATCAAGTCCTTCAAACGAACATGTAACTCAGAAACAAAAAACATTAGGATACTGTACATGGCTCATAATAAAACATCAATAGCCTATACTGCGCACATTATTTGAAGGGCATACGAATGAGCGCTCAGAGGTTGCAACGGTGACAGGAAGAGTCAGAAATAAAAGGAGGGCGGTGCAAACCTCACTGAATGCACTGTGTTTACCAATTTCAACACTACGGGGTGCAACTACACTCTAAAAAATAAAGGTGCTTCAGTGGTTCTTCAAATCTCTGGATGGTTCCATGGAGAGTCAAAATTCTGTGATGAACCATTACATTATGCGAAAGGTTCTTCACATTGGAAATGGTTCTTCAGAGCCTGGCATTCTCTTACCATTTGCTGGTCAATGCACATAGGCTATGTTTACACAAATCTGTCTTCACTGCTCAAACAAATGGTTTAAATGGTTCTTTAAAGAACTGTTGCATGAACGGTTCTTTGAAGCCCTGAAAAAGGTTCTTCTATGGCATCGCCTTGAAGAACCGGTACTAGCCCCATTATTTTTTAGAGTGTATGTTATTTTGTACATTAAGTCCTTCAAACGAACATGTAACTCAGAAACAAAAAAACAGGTGACATACTGTACATGGCTCATAATAAAACATCAATAGCCTACTCCGCGCATTATTTGAAGGGCATACGACGAGCCTTGCGCTCCGCGAACTCGTCCACGATGCTCTGTATGTCACTGATTCAGTGATCTTTTAAGCAGTAGTCTCACGACCCGAATAGTAAACAATAAACATGGAGGACATGGAGTCGTTAGTGTTGCTGGTCTTGGTGCTGTGGCTTGTTGTCACCGACAACGCGGACAGATACTGGCAAGAGCGTATAGATGAGGCGAGGCGCATAAGGCTTCAGAAATTCTCGTAATTCGTAATTATTCTTCTTCCGGGTTTACGGTGTTTACAGATCCCAGCGCGCTCGCGGGGCGTGTGTGGGCATGTGAGGACACGCCTCCTCACCAATCAGTGCACAGGGGAGTGTCTGCTCACGCCCCCAGCCTCACTCGGCACGGTTTGGCTCGCTTCAGCCCCACTCCAAAACGGTGCGAGTTTTAGGGGCTAAGCAGGGCTGAAACGAGCTAAGTCGTGCTGGTTTTTGGTAGTCGAAACGCGAGCCGTGTCGGGCTGAAGTGAGCTGAAGCGAGCTGAAAAAGGGTAGTGGAAAAGGGCCATAAGTTTACCCTTACATTGGGCTGCTACATGTCCAAATCGTTGGCATTTAAAACATCGCAAAGGGGGAGGAATATATTCTCTCACTGGGTAGCACATGAAACCCATTTGTATCTTGTCAGGCATTTCATCTTTAAAGTAAAGTAAAATCGATAGGCTTTCTATTTTCTCTTTACCTTTGGTGAGTCGTTTTGCATCCACTATCTCTCCTCCTTTCAGGTTATTCTTAATATCTTCAATGGATACTGAAACTGGAATCCCTGTTATAACTCCTCTTTTCTTAGCTATTGCTCCTGGGACGTGTGATGTTATTTTATATCCATTTAGTGATGTTTTCTTTAAGATTTCCCTTCTCTGATCTTCAGATATCGCAAAAATCATTAGTCTTCCATTTCCTAAGAAGCGTGCATGATTGATTTTACCTATTTCTTTTTCTATGGCTTTGGTGACATGAATGGGGTGTAAATCTGGCCCTTGTTGTTCAAAAACTATGATAACTTTCCAAGCTGGTTCCTTATCAGGTTTACTCATAGGTTTACTTCTCTTAACTATTTCTACAGATCCGCTACTATTGCTACCATCTGATCTTCGTCGTCTCACTTGCCTTCTCCTCACTTCCTCCCAAAACATATCATCATCATCCACCTTCTCTTTATCTTGTCTATAACCATCTGATTCTTCTGCCATTGTCCACTTTACATTCACTGTACAGTTGAAGTTTTTAGAGTTGAAACCTTCCACCAGAAACAAAATCCGTCTCTGAATCCCCCCAGTTTCCACTTCCGAAGTTGTGAGTTCCACAAGAGGGTGCTGTTCATATGGGCTTCTTCTGCTTCTTCCGATTATTGGCGTTTCACAATATTTAATTGTATATCGCCACCTACTGTACAGGAGTGTGTGAGTTGGTCAGGTCAAGTCATCGGCATGAGGAAAAGGGAATAGGAAAGTATACAAACTAAATTCTTCCCATTAGTCCAGTGTCTGTTAGATACATCATAAGGGCTTTAATCCTCTTTCCCTGCATTCCCTCCTCCTTCAGAATGTTATGAATGTCTCCTTCTTGTTCTAACCATTTTCCCTATGATCGTTATACTTCTTACAGCTGAAGAGAATGTGTTCTACGTCTTTCTTGACCTGACATTCAGCACAAAGCCCATCAGTTTTCCCAAGTATTTGAAGTGTGGCATTGAGACCAGTGTGTCCTAACCTTAACCTTGTGTAGGTCACGTCCTCTTTTCTGCTAAGTCCCATGGATGTTATTCTCCTCCCCCCAACTTGCTGTTGTATATTAAAGTACTGTCTACCCTTAGTGTCAGCCTCCCATTCATCTTGCCATAAATGGCCCTTTTCCACTACCCTTTTTCAGCTCACTTCAGCCCGACACGGCTCGCGTTTCGACTACCTTATGGCCCTTTTCCACTACCCTTTTTCAGCTCACTTCAGCCTGACACGGCTCGCGTTTCGACTACCTCAGAGCGGCATGACTCAGCTTGCTTCAGCCCTGCTTAGCACCCAAAACTCGCACGGTTTTGGAGTGGGGCTGAAGCGAGCCAAACCGAGCTGAGTGGGGCTAGGGGCGTGAGGAGATACTCCCCTGTGCACTGATTGGTGAGGAGGAGTGTCCTCACATGCCCACACGCCCCGCGAGCACGCTGGGATCTGTAAACACCGTAAACCTGGAAGAAGAATAATTACGAATTACGAGAATTTCTGAAGCCTTATGCGCCTCGCCTCATCTATACGCTCTTGCCAGTATCTGTTTGCATTGTCGGTGACAACAAGCCACAGCACCAAGACCAGCAACACTAACGACTCCATGTTTATTGTTTATTGTCCGCTTAAAAGGTCACTGATGTCACTGTTTGCGCCGCCTAATGACATCATGTGACTTCCACCCACTTTCGCTAACTCCACCCAATGTGTCCACCCACTTCCAGCCAGCACGGTTCAGCGCGGTTGTAGTCGAAATGCAACTCCAACAGCCCCGCTCAGCTCGACTCAGCCCAACTCAGCACGGCACGGCTCAGCCCGACTCAGCCGCGTTGGTAGTGGAAAAGCAGCATTAGAGCAGCACGACTCGGCTCGCTTCAGCCCTGCTTAGCACCCAAAACTCGCACGGTTTTGGAGTGGGGCTGAAGCGAGCCAGACCGAGCTGAGTGGGGCTAGGGGCGTGAGCAGACACTCCCCTGTGCACTGATTGGTGAGGAGGAGTGTCCTCACATGCCCACACACGCCCCGCGAGCACGCTGGGATCTGTAAACACCGTAAACCCGGAAGAAGAAGAATTACGAGAATTTCTGAAGCCTTATGCGCCATGCCTCATCTATACGCTCTTGCCAGTATCTGTTGGCGTTGTCGGTGACAACAAGCCACAGCACCAAGACCAGCAACACTAACGACTCCGTGTCCTCCATGTTTATTGTTTACTATCCGGGTCGTGAGACTACCGCTTAAAAGGTCACTGATGTCACTGTTTGCGCCGCCTAACGACATCACGTGACGTCCACCCACTTTCGCTAACTCCACCCAATGTGTCCACCCACTTCCAACCAGCACAGTTCAGCGCGGTTGTAGTCAAAATGCAACTCCAACAGCCCCGCTCAGCTCGACTCAGCCCAACTCAGCCACGTTGGTAGTGGAAAAGCGGCACTAGTTATAATCTCCAACTTAATGATAGACTTAACTTCACTTTTCCCAAGTGGAACATGAATTTCAACATTGTCATGGTCTAATGCTTCCTTGGCAGTTTTGTCAGCTATTTCATTGCCTTTGAGTCCTGTATGAGCTGGAACCCAACAAAATTGGACAGTAAGTCCTAGACTCCTAAGTTGAGCTAACAAATGTTTTGATTCAAGAAGCAAATCATCCCTTGCTGTTTTACCTGATGAGAAGCTTTGTAGAACTGACAGTGAGTCTGTACATATAATTGATTTTAAGGGTTTGATTTCCTCAAGGCAACGTAAAGCAGTGATTATTCCAGTAAGTTCTATTGAGTAAATTGATAGGAAGTTTGTCAGTCTGTACCCATAGGACCTGTGGAACTTTGGAATGTAAAGTCCTATGCCACACTTGCCATTTTCCGTATTCTTTGAGCCATCTGTAAAAAGTTGTAGATATCCATGAAAGGTAGTAGCTAAGTAGTTTTTGCAATATACAGAAAAACTATGTTCATGTGGGTGTTCATTCTTTTCTGCCAGCAATTCAATATTAATGTTAGGAGCAGGAAGGATCCATGGAGGAACACTACTCAGAGGCAATGTAGGGCTAAACTCTATATCTGTTAAGCCATATTGACTTGCGGTCTCGTTAATATTCCAGCCAAACCCCTTACCTACTTTATAATATTCCCAACAGTCTCTGAGTACTGGTGAGGCTGGATTGTCATCACTACCCTTCAGCCTGACCCAGTATACCAAGGCAAGTTTCGTAAACCTTAGATGAAGTGGTGTTTCCTCTGCTTCCACTAATAGCGCACTTGTGGGCGTTGTTTTGATAGCTCCCAGAGCTATCCTCAGAGCCTTATATTGCACTTTTTCTAACTTCAGTAGGGCTGTTTTACAAGCTGCACCATATGCTACACTACCATAGTCAATGGTCGACCTTATCAGTGCCTTGTAAATATTGATCAGGGACTGCCTATCTGCTCCCCAGGACAGGCCAGATACCATTCTCATAAGATTCAGAGCCTTTTTACACTTTGTTTCTACATACTCAATATGGAATTTCCAAGTGAGTTTGGAATCTAACCAAAGGCCCAAGTATTTAAATTTCTCTCCTCTTCCAAGTGGGACATTATAGAGCAGAACTTTACAGCTGTCAGGAACTTTTTTCCTAGTAAAATATGTTACTTGTGACTTTGGAACAGAGAATTTAAAACCCCAATCCATTCCCCATTGTTCCAGCATGAATATGTCCTTCTGGATTGTTTTGGTAATGTGTGGTATATTACTTCCCCTTCTCCAGATAACTGCATCATCTGCATAAAGTAGTCCTACATTTGTTGGCCCCATTCTCTCAAAAATATCATTAATCATAATATTAAACAGTATAGGGCTAATTACACTCCCCTGGGGTAATCCATTTTCCATCACAAATTCCTCTGATACAGCTTGACCAACTCTAACCCTCAAGGTACGCTGTGAAAGGAAGTCTAATATGTAATTATACATCCTACCTTCAATACCTAACTTCCTTAATTTGATCAACAACCCTTCCCTCCACATGGTATCATACGCCTTCTCAATATCAAGAAAGACTGCCACCATAGTTTCTTTCATGATAAGAGATTTCTCAATTTCATTGGTGAGTTTGGATAGCGCATCTGTTGTTGACCTTTGCTTCCTGAACCCTGTTTGATAGTCATGAAGTAACTGATTATATTGAAGATAGTAATCCAACCTTGCTACTATCATCTTTTCCATTAGTTTTCCTAAGTGTGACGTGAGGGCAATTGGTCTATAATTTCCTGGGTTACGCTTGTCTTTTCCAGGTTTATGAAAAGGGAGAATAATCGACTTCTTCCATGCAGATGGCAGTGTACCCTCTTTCCATACTCTATTAAATAGCTGAAGAATTAGGTCAAGGAGAGCATCAGGTAGTTGCCTAAACATGACATAGCACAATTGATCATTCCCAGGAGCAGAGTAAGCAGTTTTATTCAAAGCCATCTTCAGCTCAGTAATACTAAAATCAATATCAAGACTAGAATTGGTTGAATCCCTCTTATTTAAGACATCCTTATATGTGGCTAAAACTTCTTCCCTGCTCTTAAAACACTCTTCTAAGTAATCACCTTTATGAATATCAGCGAAGGTTCTAGCTAAGACATTAGCTTTATCAACGTCAGTGATGTATTGGTTCCCTCCGTCAATTAAAACTGGGACATGTGATGGCTCATACCTTCCTGTCATCTTTTTAATCATCATCCCCACTTTATTTAGTGTGGTTTCTCTACCTATCATTGAACAGAAGCTTCTCCAGGACTCCCTTTTTGCTGCTTTAATGACCCTTCTGGCTATTGCCTTCTTCTTTTGATACTCCAAAAGGTTATCTGCTATTAAAGTCTGTCATAAAATCTTAAATGCTTTATTTCATTCCTTAATTACCTGAGTACACTCATCATTCCACCATGGGACATTTCTTAAATTCTTTTTACCTTTACTAATAGGAATAATCTGACTTGCAGCATGGTAAATAAAAGAGCTTACCATGTCATTCATGCCATTCACACTTAGGTCAGGTTCAGGTAGACCTAACCAATTAACCAATTCTTTAAAATCCTCCCATTTAGCTTTCCTAAAGATCCATTTATGATGCATATAGCAGGGTTCAGTCCTAAATTGCACATTGATTCTACACCAGATTGGGAAATGATCACTACCTATATTAGTTGTGTGGTCTGAGTCCCACTTACATCTATAAGCTAACCTCCTGTCAACCAGAGTTAAATCAATGTAAGAGGTTTCTTTGTTATAAATGTTGATTCTAGTACCAGAGCCATCATTTAAGCAAACTAAAAATCTGTCGTTGATCATTTCTTCAACAGCCATGCCATTTAGGCTAGTGTGGTTACTACCCCATAGGCTATTATGTGCATTAAAATCACCACACCAGATTTCTGTATGTTTCTTGTCAACAACACTATTTAAAAGATCAGTCGTTAAGGCTTTGCAGGGGTTGTAATAATTAATAATATTGTATATTTCCTTGGGCCCATTAAATATTTCCGTTATAATACATTCATGCTCACTACCTGTACCAACACACCTGTAAGGAATTCCTTCCTTAATGAATGTAATGCACCCACCACCTCTATCAGTTAGTCTATCACATCTAACAGCATTATAGGCCTTAATAACAAATTCTAAATGTGGTTTCAGCCAAGTCTCCTGTACACATATCACATCCGGAGTATCCACTAAATCTTGTAAATACTTTTTAAATTCTAGTCCATTCGCTATTAGACTTCTTGCATTCCATTGTAGGATGAATAGCATTATAAACCATTCAGGTAGATTGAGTCTGATCATATTTTAGTTGAAGCATTTCATGAATCTCATTAGCTTTAACTGTAGATCCCAGAAAATCATTAGCAATTTCAACTATGGATTGAGTCCTATCACTTTTCTTGTTGTATTGCATTGATTTATTCAAGACTGTGCAAAGAAATGCAATAAAGTCATTTTTCTTCACTAATAGCATATCTTCTGTGAGTTTAGTTTTGCATTCACAGTTTCCTGATACAGGGTCGGGTCTTCTATCATGATATCGATTGTCAACCAGTGGAGTCCTCTTATACAAACTAAAATTGCTGTTAGGTTGGTTCCATACAAATTGTTCTGTAGTGGGAACATTGGGGATTTTCTTAATATTACGGACTAACTTAACGGCATCTGCATATGAAGTCTTACGTGTAACTCTGAGTTTCTGAACTTCTTTAGCTTCTTTCTGTTTCTCACAGCCACCATATGCAGCACTATGCGGGCCACCACAATTACAACATTTCAATACATCTATCACACATTCACCATATTGATGTTCCCCACCACATTTAACACATCTCATTTTACCCCTGCATTGACTCGCTACATGACCAAATCTTTGGCATTTAAAGCACCTCAGTGGAGGTGGAATATACTCGCGTACTGGGTAGAACATATAGCCCATTTGGACTTTCTGTGGCAATTCTTTACTGAAACTCAGCAAGATTGACATGCTATCAATCCTCTCTTTGCCTTTGGTTAGACGTTTAGCATCAACTATTGCATACCTTGATAGACTCTCCTTAATTTCTTCCATAGATACAGATACAGGTATTCCTGTTATGACACCTCTAGCTCTGGTCGCTGCTCCTGGAATGTGTGAGGTTATTTTTATTTTATTAAGTGTGCTTTTCTTCAGGATGGTATCTCGCTGTTCTTCTGAGTTCGCAAAAATCAATAGCTTGCCATTTCCCAAGAATGTAGCATGGTTAATTTTCCCTATCTCTCTCTTAATGGCTTCAGTGATGCGAATTGGGTGCAAATCTGGTCCACCTTCAGTTTTAAACACAATAATAACTTTCCAAGCTTGTTGGGATACTTGAACTCCCTCATTTGCTTCCCTAGGTTTCCTTGTAGTCAACCTGGATTTTTTTGTAAACAGACACTACAGACTCCCCACTGCTGTCCCTATCCGACAGTTTTCTGACTCGGCTGACTTCTTCCCAATACATATCATCACCAATGTTATTTATATCTAATTGCCCATCAGACTGTTCCGCCATGACCACTCATATTCACTGTACAGTCCCGTCTGCAACCGTGTGTGTGTGTGTGTGTGTGTGTGTGTGTGTGTCACCGACCTCCCGTTAAAATGTTAAACTTCACAAACGTCTTTTACAGCAAACTGGCTTTTCGCCTCATATGGGCTCTTTTCGTGAACGTGATAAACACGACCCCATTTGAAGGCACCAAAAAGGTTATTTTCAGCAGATGGCGTCGCACTTTAGCATTAAAGCATTGTGGCCAGTTATATATTTCCAAAGATTTTGAAGAAGGTGCAATCCATTTAGGAGGCATCTATCAAACGTCACACGATGCAACCATGGGGAAGTCCTGCTTCCACAAACCACCTGGCAATGAAACTGATCAGGATCACTATAGTGTCCATGACGGTATTTGCAGATTTCAGAGTTACCTTCTCAAGTGAAGGAAACTAATCTGGAAATTGTCTTGCACTGACAACTGTGCTCTGAAAACACCCAGCTAGTCTTTCATGTATCTGCCTGTGATTAAAGTAAAAATGGATACACACTGATGATATACAGCATGCATGCCTGTCTGCTGCCATCCTCATTGTTGAGGGTCGGTGATCCAAGAAGCCATCAACTGGCTTCCATGAATTCTCTTCTGTGATTATAGCATGCCAGAAGGACCCTGTGGCAGTGGGGGCGTGGTCTAGCATCGGTCTGTGACAGGAGGGCGGAGTCAGGGAAGTTAAGTGGCAGAATCACTACACCTGTTGTTAATTGATGTGTTTGTGTGTCTTCCCAGTGACCGCGCCCTTCTTAAGGAGAGAGAGTGAGAGCAGAGGGACTTTCTCCACAACCAGATGGCTGATGTGTGTGCGTGTGTCTGAGTGTGTGTTTGCATCTGAAAAGTGCAAAATAAAGAGAGTTTTGTTAAACAGTCCTGTCTTGCCGTCCTTCTGTGCTCCACCCACCTACATGGACCGTTACAGTGGTGCCGAAACCCGGGACCCGAGCACAGAAGACAACAGCCCCATGGAGTCCTCCACCTTCGCCGACCTGATCCACGCCCTCGCCACGGCCCAACAGAGCCAGCACCAGGCGCTGCTCGCCCTCCGAAAGGAGCAAGAACAACGGTTCGAGGCCCTGGTGCTGGCGCAACAGGAAGATCGTCGGGCGTTCCGGCACCTCCTCGCGTTGGCGGGGTCCACCAACTCCACCGCTGCGGGCCCTTCCACCCTCACCCTCACAAAGATGGGCCCACAGGACGACCCCGAGGCATTCATCACGCTCTTTGAGCAGGTAGCAGAGACCTCGGGGTGGCCAGTGGAACAGCGCATGGCGCGCCTCCTCCCCCTGCTAACGGGAGAGGCGCAGCTGGCCGTGCTACAGCTCCCCGCTGACCACCGGCTGGCCTACGCGGACCTTCACCGGGCCGTCCTCCAGCGGGTGGGACGCACGCCGGAGCAACAACATCAGCGTTTCCGCACTCTGCGTGTGGAGGAAGTCGGCCGGCCGTTCGCGTTTGGCCAGCAACTCCGGGACGCCTGCTGGCAGTGGTTGAGGGCCGACAGCTGCGACGCCGAGGGACTCATCGACCAGGTGGTACTGGAACAGTTCGTCGCGCGTCTACCAGCGGGAACCGCAGAGTGGGTCCAGTGCCACCACCCGGTGTCGCTGGATCAGGCAATCGAGCTGGCGGAGGATCATCTGGCGGCTGTCCCGACGGCAGGACAGCAGACGACCTCTTCTTTTCTCTCCTCTCTCTCTCTCCTCCTCCTGTGTCTTCTCCTCACCCCATTCCCCCACCGCAGAGACGGGGGCCGGCGCCACCTCAGCCGGCCCGCCGCACCCGCGGTGCCCTTCCGTGTCTCCCTTCTGTGTCTGTCTCTCCCCCCCCTCAGGTGAGTGAGCCCCAGAGCACTAGTGCAGAGAGGAAGCCCGGGCCGGTTTGCTGGCGCTGCGGGGAACCGGGCCACCTCCAACAGCAGTGCTCGATAATGGAGGTGGGCGCGGTGGTTCGGATCCCCAACGCGCCAGGAGCCGCCCTCAATCGGGCCGGAGCGTATCGCATACCGGTGAGTATCCAAGGGGATACATATCAGGCGTTGGTGGATTCTGGCTGTAATCAGACCTCAATCCACCAAAACCTGGTGCAAGACGAGGCATTGGGGGGAGCACAATTGGTGAAGGTGCTGTGTGTGCACGGGGATGTTCACCGCTACCCTTTAGTGTCGGTCCACATTATTTTCAGAGGGGAAAAATTTATAGTGAAGGCGGCGGTTAATCCTCGCCTTACCCACTCTTTAATTTTGGGGACTGATTGGCCAGGATTTCGGGGTTTAATGACACACTTAGTCAAGAGTGGGTCCTGCCATTTGACAGGGGGAGGTCCCGGTGTCGCTTTGGCGGGAGCAGCTGTCACAGAGCCGTCTACGTCATCTCCGCGCCAGAGTGAGCAGCTGCCGGCTCCTCCTCTCTCTATTGGGGAATCCCTCGCGGATTTCCCATTAGAGCAATCGCGAGACGAGACTCTGCGGCATGCTTTTGACCAAGTGAGAGTAATCGATGGTCAAACGCTCCAGCCGAACGGCACCCCGTCCTTCCCCTACTTCGCGATTATGAAGGATAGATTATACCGAGTGACGCAGGACACTCAAACGAAAGCGCGAGTGACGCAGCTTTTAATTCCAAAGAGCCGCCAGGAATTGGTATTCCAGGCGGCTCACTTTAATCCCATGGCTGGACATTTAGGGCAGGATAAAACACTAGCCCGAATAATGGCCCGATTCTATTGGCCGGGGATTCGCGGCGATGTCCGTAGGTGGTGTACGGCATGCCGCGAATGCCAGTTAGTAAATCCAGCGGCCATTCCAAAAGCGCCTTTGCGCCCTCTACCGTTAATCGAGACCCCGTTCAAAAGAATTGGGATGGATCTCGTCGGGCCATGAGATCGGTCAACACGAGGGTACCGCTTTATATTAGTTCTGGTGGACTATGCAACGCGATACCCGGAAGCAGTGCCTCTTCGCAATATCTCAGCACGCAATATTGCGGAGGCGCTCTTCCGCATCATCTCCCGAGTTGGAATCCCGAAAGAGATTCTGACTGATCAAGGCACCTCGTTTATGTCACGAACACTGAATGAACTGTATGGGTTATTAGGTATTAAGCCGATCCGCACCAGCGTTTATCACCCACAAACGGACGGCTTAGTGGAACGGTTTAATCGCACCCTTAAAAACATAATTAAGAAATTTGTAAGTGAGGACGCGTGTAACTGGGATAAATGGCTCGAACCCTTGCTCTTTGCAGTGCGAGAGGTCCCCCAAGCCTCCACGGGGTTCTCCCCATTTGAATTATTATATGGGCGTAAGCCGCGCGGCATTTTAGACGTGCTGCGAGAAAATTGGGAGGAGGGACCTTCACCAAGCAAAAATGAAATTCAATACGTTATTGACCTGCGTGCAAAACTCCACACACTCACACAGCTAACCCAGGAGAACTTGCGGCAGGCCCAAGAATGGCAAACCCGCCTGTAGGACAAGGGTACGCGCCTTAGAGAGTTTGCACCGGGAGAGAAAGTACTCGTACTGTTACCCACATCGAGCTCTAAATTAGTCGCCAAGTGGCAAGGACCCTTTGAGGTCACACGGCGAGTCGGGGACGTCGACTATGACGTCGACTATGACGGTCCAGTGGACGGAGCAATGCCAGCGGGCTTTTTCTAAGGTTAAGGCTGCACTGTGTGGGGGGCCACTTTTACACTCCCCTGACTTTTCTCTCCCCTTTATGTTGCAGACGGATGCGTCGGGCAGAGGGCTGGGGGCCGTTTTGTCCCAGCAGGTGGAGGGGGAGGATCGCCCCGTCTTGTACATTAGCTGCAAGCTGTCAGTGCGTGAGGGGCGCTACAGTACCATCGAGAAGGAGTGCCTGGCGATCAAGTGGGCGGTCCTCGCCCTCCGGTACTACCTGCTGGGACGCCCTTTCACCCTCTGTTCGGACCACGTGCCCCTCCAGTGGCTCCACCGCATGAAGGATGCCAATGCGCGGATCACCCGTTGGTATCTGGCACTCCAACCCTTTAACTTCAAGGTGATCCACAGGCTGGGGGCGCAGATGGTCGTGGCGGACTTCCTCTCCCATCAAGGGGGGGGGGGGGGGGGGGAGTCGGCTGCGGGCCGGACGGCTGCCCGGCCTGAGTCAGGTGGTGGGGGTATGTGGCAGCGGGGGCGTGGTCTAGCATCGGTCTGTGACAGGAGGGTGGAGTCAGGGAAGTTAAGTGGCAGAATCACTACACCTGTTGTTAATTGATGTGTTTGTGTGTCTTCCCAGTGACCGCGCCCTTCTTAAGGAGAGAGAGTGAGAGCAGAGGGACTCTCTCCACAACCAGATGGCTGATGTGTGTGCGTGTGTCTGAGTGTGTGTTTGCATCTGAAAAGTGCAAAATAAAGAGAGTTTTGTTAAACAGTCCTGTCCTGCCGTCCTTCTGTGCTTCACCCACCTACATGGACCGTTACAGACCCAAACCCTCATCTGGTGGCTAGGTACACATACACACCTATGGGCAATATGCTGTGTTCACATATATACCGGTACGATAGTGGTATAACTGTATCGATACAAAGTATACCGGTACAGTTTAGTGCATCTGTCCACACTAGCGAGAAATGTTTGCGGTTTTCTTTCACAGTAGTTGAAATGCGCGTGCGCGAAATGTTTCCGTGGTTACCGAGTAACTTCCTTCCGAGAATATGGCGGATGAAACAACGTGTGTGTGCTTTTTGTTGTCAATGTACAGTCTGTATTTCTGGTGGTCATTTATTCAGTCGAATCGTATAAAACACGCGAGGCAGTTGAGAAAGAAACAAAGAAAACGAATCTCCTGTTCCAACTGTTCCTGGCACCGCTCGTCTCCCCAAAGCTCCAACAAACACATAACTTCATCTTTGCTCCATGTAGCTCCATGGTTGTTTCGAGCCATTTTGACGTTTTATTTACAGCTGGAAAGCACGTGCATATTGTATTGTATGAATAACCCGGAAGAAGTAGGAATGGTTCATTGCGCATGCACATTATATTTGTATCGATACAGAACTGTGTAGGTGCAATTAGTAATTAAGTGATCAATCTCATTAAATCAGTCTCATTAAATAATACCTTTAATTTTGATGCTTAATAATAAATTATCAAACAGCTAAATTATGGTATGTTCCAAATTATTATGATCACTTACCGTATTACATAACCAGTGGCGGCTGGTAGTCTTTCAAACAGGGGAGGCTGGTCTGTTATGATATTTCCAGATTTTAAAAGAAAAAACACATCAATTTTGCCCATGCTCTTGCCTCTGATCTGGCTGATTGTTGGCAGGGTCACAAACTGTGAAATAACAGGTTCTTTTGGCCCATTAGCCAGCAGTGTGTTCTGGAATAGGCACAAGCACTGACCTTGGGGAGCCAAACATAGAGCTGGGTGCCACACATTTCATTCAATGACACTCCCTATATTTTACTTATTTTGACTGAGAAATGTTTTATTGACAATTTTGATAACCCTTCACTTTTAATCCAGGTCTGTAGTGTGAAATGTTCTCGGCTGTGTTTTTGTTTAAAAATGTTTTCCAAATTGTAGCTGTGTTTAATTCATATCCAGAAAAATATATATTCCAATATAATATACTCAGCATAAACATTTTAAATAGATTCTATATTTTTGGTCCATCCATGACATATTACTAAAGTAGCCTATTTACTGTTGTTGATGTGGGTCACTTGCTGTTAGCCAATTCACTTTCTCGTACCAGGAGAGCTGAAAGGAATGAGTATTATTCCCTACCTTTTTCACCAAGTAATTTCAATTTGAGGCGTTGGTCTACCCTGCTCTTTAATTTTAATTTTTTCCTCGAAAGGAAGACTGGCAAATGGCTTTGCCAAAATTAAATCAGCAATGCTTGGCATCCGTGCTCAGCTTTCTTGCTAGCTGACTAACCCCTTCAAGTTCAGTCACTCAAATAAACGAAATTTCTGGAACTAAGATAGCAAACTTGACAACACTATATTTACACTTTATTTACAATGAAAATATATACAAACTAAAAAAGCTGGTAGAAACCATATGTAATGAATGAAATTGAAATGTAAGCTGATCTCTTACAATACACCACAGCACTTGCGAATCCGCATGGGACTGAACTGAAATTCACTGCTGCCTGTCTATATTTGAAACAAGCTGTCAATCAAAGAAAATATCCGGCCGCTTTCACCAATCACCAGTCTCCTCGCGGAAACTGCCATGTCCCTCCCACTGTGAGGCTGGGAGTCCGGTGGGCGGGCGTTTTCGCAGTATTTGTCCAATAACCGTCTTGCATTTTGAGATTGAAAAGCGCATAGCTCCCAAATGCCATTGAAGTCCACTGAGGCTGGGAGTCCGGTGGGCGGGCATTTTCGCAGTATTTGTCCAATAATCTTCTTGCATTTTGATATTGAAAGCGCATAGCTCCCAAATGCCATTGAAGTCCACTGAGGCTGGGCTGCATCGCGCTGTCACGAGGGGAAAAACTCACGCACACATTAGGCGAACTGGGGAAAGCTATAACGGAATGATTTCGCACTGTAGTTGGGTTGAGCACATATATTTCTATGATTCTGGATCTGAAATAGCAATGTTATAAGGTCGGCTATAACATAAGCCTAGCGCAATTCATCCTACACGATGTTCGTCATTTTTAGAGGAGGCTGAGCCTCCCTCGTTGTCTTAGAGCAATCACCCGTGTACATAACTCATATGCACCTTGGAATTCTTTTGAGATTTGAGCAACTTCAAAAATATTGGGACAACAAATAAACACACACAGTTTCAATAATAATAATGGAATTTATTATAACAAAGATAAAAATGAATAATAACTGTTGAAATCTTCAGCAAACAGTGAGGTATGTATGTGTGTGTGTTTGTGTGTGTGTATTAAAAGGAAATTAAACATTAAACATGAAACATGTAATGTGTGTGTATTAAAAGGAAATTAAACATTAAACATGTAGTGTGTGTAAAGCCTTCTGGCCTACAACGAAGGAGTTAGCTTTGAATGCTGGCTAGGTGTGTGTGTGTGGGGGGGGGGAGTTGACCACGTGTTTCTAAGTAAAACAAGGGAGTTAGCTTTGGTTGCTAAGACAAAAGAATTAGCTTTGTGTTGCTAGCTAAAGGCCAATTTATGCTGACAACGCAGTCCTCGCAGATGGTGTCGCAGAAGGCATCTGCGTAGCCCCCCCTTCGCAGACGCTCTGCGCGCACCTCCCAAAAATTGTGACCACCGCAGAAGCCTCGCAGACAGCGTCGCAGACAAGAGGGCTCTGATTGGTCCACTCTACATCCGCTGTACACGCACTTCCGCTTCCCTACTTTCCCGGTTTGGTTTGTTTTCGCTACCGCCATTTTTAAAAACAAGAGCGAAGATGGAGCAGCACGAAGAGCGGTTGATTGAGGAAGTGAGGAAGTACGTACATCTATACGACTCCAGTTCTAGTCATTATAAGTAACCGGAGGATAAACACTCCACTAACCACACCCACCAACTACTCCTAGCGATTTCGCGACTTCGCGCTCCCTTGCGTTGTGAAGGTGAATAACATCGCGCATGCCTATTACTCCCCGCTCAACAATAAATTACAACTGTCTGCGAAAAGCTATCTGCGAAAGCCTTGTCGCAAGAGCATGCAGAGGCCCTAAGGCAAAGGAAGGCTAGCTAGCATGTGTTTGTGTGTGAGAGGCCTGGTGACCACGTGTTTCTAAGTAAAACAAGAGAGTTAGCTTTGGTTGCTAATTAGACAAAAGAATTAGCCGTATGTGGCTAGCTAAGGCCCAAGGATCCTACCTCGTGGAGTTAAGACAAAAGGTGTGTATGTGAGTGTGGAGGAGGACCGCCACGTGTTCCCTTGAGACAATACCCTTAGCACTGGATGCTAATGAGACAGAAGAATTAGCCGTAGCAGCTAACCCACTAGCTTTATAACATTACCAAATTCACTGAAATCTTGATGAGGTCAAAATATGTGTAAATAATGAAATTAAAGTGTTAGAAAGAAAAAGGGGGCATGCAAAACCTATCTATTAAACAATTGAGAGATCAAAAATAGGACAATGATAGAAACACAAAATCAATGTGCACACTTAAACAGTTCCTGAGTTTAAATTCACACTAAGTAAATAAACTAATTCCTAAGACTAGTCTTTTTGCCCAAAATGCCAAATCTGCTCCGGTACCTTGTCTCTGTGTAGGAACACAGAGCAGCTACGAAGATGCTGAGTTTTACAGGAGCTCGTGAAGACTTCTGTAGAAGGCAGAGAGTTCTTGATCCGACGCTTGTAGTTCGTGGGAAGAAAATCTCTGATTAAGATAATGTGCACAGCTTTTATTAGAAGGAGCCGGTCGCATCTAACATTAATTAACTGCTTGGGCTGCAGTCCGTATGTACATATAATGAATAAATGTAACCAGTTATATTCAATCTGAGTCAAATCACGCGATTCCAGAGTCTACCGTGGCCAAAGGTGAAAGAAAAGCGCGAAACTCTGATTCTTGAGGAAAAGAAAAGACATCTTTATCTGGTTTGCTCGGCGAAGCAAATCCTCTTTTTGCCTGCAGACCGCTGGTCCAGACGGAAAGAGAAAGAAAGAAGCGTTGCTCAGTTGCTTATAGCTTCATGGAGGATGTGATGTAGGAAATCCCGCCCCGGCGTGACGTAGGTCAACGTGGAAGTTGGCTGATGGGAAATGTAGTTTCTTAAAGGGACTGTGTGTACCTACAACTGCTTCGTCTGTCCACACTACAGCGAAAGCGCTCCAGTACCGATACTGTACCAGTACAAAACCCATACATTTGTGGGTTTCGTACCGATACAGTTATACCGCTACAGTACCGGTATAGTTGCTAGTGTGGACAGGTGTTGTGGTACGAAAGTAGTATCGTATCGGTACAAAATCCCTAGTGTGAACAGGGTATTAGGGCCTCTGCATGCTCTTGCGACAAGGCTTTCACAGATAGCTTTTCGCAGACAGTTGTAATTTATCGTTGCGCGGGGAGTAATAGGCGTGTGCGATGTTATTCACCGCCACAACACAAGGGGGCGCGAAGTCGCGAAATCGCTAGGAGTAGTTGGTGGGTGTGGTTAGTGGAGTGTTTATCCTCCGGTTACTTATAATGACTAGAACTGGAGTCGTATAGATGTATGTACTTCCTCAATCAACTGCTCTTCGTGCTGCTCCATCTTCGCTCGTGTTTTTAAAAATGGCGGTAGTGAAAACAAACCAAACCGGGAAAGTAGGGAAGCGGAAGTGCGTGTACAGCGGATGTAGAGTGGACCAATCAGAGCCCTCTTGTCTGCGAGGCTTCTGCGGTGGTCACAATTTTTGGGAGGTGCGCGCAGAGCGTCTGCGAAGGGGGGGGCTACGCAGACGCCATCTGCAACGCCATCTGCGAGGACTGCGTTGTCAGCATAAATTGGCCTTTAGAGTAGCCAGTTGAACTAATCTGCATGACTTTGGACTGTGGGAGGAAACCAGAGCACCCTGAGGAAACCCATACAAACACGAGGAGAACGTCCACACAAGAAGGCCCCTGGGCGTAGAACCTTCTTGCTGTGTGGCAACAGCAACACATGATCTTGATCATGTGAAAAACAAGTTATGATTTAAAGATAATGGCACATAAATTCTTAATAAATCATGGCCTTTCTGGACTTCCATAGGAATCTCGTTTGCAAGAATATACCAGAATTTACTTTGAGTTCTTATGGAAACCTCAAAATGGAAGACGTCACTATTTCTTACAAAGTATTTTCTTTGCTTTTTTCCCTTCAAAACTGTCACAGTGGTCGAATAATTAATAAATCGTTTATTTTATCTCGTTATTGTAAATTCATGTACTGACAGAAAGGTTCTTGGTAACCACGGCGATGCGCGTAAATGACGTTACGTCGCGGCGGTGCATTGTGGGATTGCGGAGGAGTGGGGTGGTGAATGGTGCAACACAACTTCAGAAATGGTGAGTAAAACGTTAGCTTTTAATCAAACTGTATTATTAAAACCAATTCTGTTGAGGTTTATTCAAGTCGTTTCTCAAGTTTGAACTGTTATTGGATCTTTAAAAAAAGAAAAAGGGATTTCCCTTTGTTCATATAAATTATTAAAATTAGCGTTTGTTGCTTTCAAAGTGGGCCTAATGTTAAATTTCTTGTTGGTCCCTACATTAGTTAGCTTAATATGGCGTGTACATAGGAGTGTCTTTCGCTCTTTACGTAGTGTACTCAATATTAAATTAATAGCTGTTTGGGATGTAGCTGAAAGGTTACAGGCTCAGCTAGCAGTGGATTTTGTTTTGTTGTGCTGTGTTAGTAACGCGGTTTGGATTTAATAGCCGACATTTTGTGAAAATGAAGGGGTTAAATTTAATTTATTTTTTGTCAATAAACGGTTTTTTTTTTTTTGGTGTTTCCTGAATAGCATTTCGGCGCACAGGGCCGCTTTAGCATAGAGCTAACGGGGTGCTATTATTATTATTATTATTATTATTATTATTATTAACTTGACCTTTAAAAACAAATAGATTAAAAATCATTATTCTAAGAGTTAAGAATATAAAGTCCTCAAAAAGAAATTACAACTGAACAGAAAGCAATAATTATTTATAGTTTGAAGCTGAATATTAAAAAAAGTTTGTTTTGAAAACGTAAAAAACTAATTTGTCTCACTAATATATGAAGCATAAAATCTTAACGTAAAATAAGTAACAATGTCTATCCATTATCTGTAGCTGCTTATCCTTTTCTACAGGGTCGCAGGCAAGCTGGAGCCTATCCCAGCTGAATATGGGCGAGAGGCGGGGTACACCCTGGACAAGTCGCCAGGTTATCGCAGGGCTGACACATAGAGACAACCATTCACACCCACACCTACGGTCAGTTTAGAGCCACCAATTAGCCTAACCTGCATGTCTTTGGACTGTGGGGGAAACCGGAGCACCCGGAGGAAACCCATGCAGACACGGGGAGAACATGCCCTCACCAGCCGGTGGGCTCGAACCCAGGACCTTCTTGCTGTGAGGCAACAGTGCTAACCACTACACCACTGTGCCGCCCCAAGTAACAATGTCATGATAGATGATACAAAAACAATGAAGTTAATAAAATCCAGTTACTCATGATTTTAAATAGTTACTGAGTTTTAGAATGTTCTGGGTGTTCTGTGGAATGTTCTGGGTGTTCTTGAGAACGGTGTTCTTGAGAACACCGTTCCTGAGTTTGGGGGCAGTGTTGCCAGATACTGCTGACGTTTTCCAGCCCAAAATATGTTCAAAACCCGCCAAAATGCACTTAAAACCGCCCAATCTGGCAACACTGTTTGGGGGTGAGGTGAAAAGGAGTAAACAAATAATCCCCCAAGTGATGGATGATCTTCAGGATCATCTGGTGCTGTTCTGGATGATCAATGACATACACCAGAGATTTTTTGATGACTCATCCTGTACTAGTCATCTGTTCATCCAATAAACAGCTCTCTAGTATGTATCAATCACCCCCTAGGTTGGTGTAGCAGGTATCATGGTTTGTTGGTATGTTTTTGGCTGCCCATCTTCCTGCATACTAGTCCCTTTTCCAACCATCAGAAAAAGTTGGGATGGTATGTTGAAACTGAAAACAACGCTTTGTAAGTAATCTTTGACCTGTATTGCACTCAACGATACAACAGCATATTATTTGATGTTTTTACCTCATGAATTTTGTTTTTTCAAAATAAACATCTCAATTTTTATTCTTGAAACATGTGTCAAAAGTCGGGACAGTAAAGCGTTTACCTTCTCACAACATTTAAAAGCTGTTTAGGGACTGAAGACAACAAGTGATGAAGCATTTCGGGTGTTATTTTGTTCCATTCTTCCTGCAAACCGGTCTTAAGATGTGCAATAGTACGGAGTCATTGTTGTTGTCATTTTTAACTTCTAAATTCTCCACATATTCTCTATTGGGGACAGAGGGGACACACCCTCTTCTTCCACAGCCATGCCTTTGTAACATGTATAGAATGTGGTTTTGCATTGTCTTGTTGAAATATCCCTGGCAAAGATATCATCTTGAAGGCAGCATATGTTGCTCCAGAATCTAAATGTATAATGACGTCAATGTAGGGAATCAAATTGTGGCTTTCAAGCCATTTCATGGGAACTTTTTAAAGAGGCAGAATAAAGGGGACGGACGTTCTGAAAGCATGAGCTTAGTTCTCATGTAACATAAGGTGAGGTTTTTATGGTATCGCCAACTTTATTATGCAGTTTGATAAATGTTTTTTTTTTTTTTTTTAAAAAGTAAAAACACACAGTGGTGCTTGAAAGTTTGTGAACCCTTTAGAATTTTCCATATTTCTGCATAAATATGACCTAAAACATCAGATTTTCACACAAGTCCTAAAAGTAGATGAAGAGAACCCAGTTAAACAAATGAGACAAAAATGTTATACTTGGTCATTTATTTATTGAGGAAAATGATCCAATATTACTACATATCTGTGAGTGGCAAAAGTATGTGAATCTCTAGGATTAGCAGTTAATTTGAAGGTGAAATTAGAGTCGGTGTTTTCAATCAATGGGATGACAATCAGGTGTGAGTGGGCACCCTGTTTTATTTAAAGAACAGGGATCTATCAAAGTCTGATCTTCACAACACATGTTTGTGGAAGTGTATCATGGCACGAACAAAGGAGATTTCTGAGGACCTCAGAAAAATCGTTGTTGATGCTCATCAGGCTGGAAAAGGTTAGAAAACCATCTCTAAAGAGTTTAAGACTGGTACCAAAATTCAAAAAAGTGCTTATTTAAGGAGTTAAAGGCATTTTTGAAACAAAGTCGGCAAACAGTCTTGTTTTGTCAATTTCGGTGTGCCGAATTCAAATCTGCAATATGCCGAGCTCTATCTGACCTCTGTTGACCTCTAGAGGTCATTGAACTTTGGGCCTGTAAACGTCTCAGCTGAACCCAGTTTCTCAGCTTTCTAAGGAATGAAATGTACTAAAATGATTAATAAAGTTAGCAAATGGCCTTGTTTGTTAAATGTTTGGGTGCTGAATTCATTTTTCATTTGTGAAACGACATATGACCTCTGATAACCTCAAGGTCATTAAACTTGGCCTATAGGCCTATGCATTTAACGGCATTTTTAAACTGACTTTACTCCCCCAAAAAGAATATGAACAGACAAAAAACAAATAGAAAGGAACAAATACAACATTAAATGCCAGTCCATGTACATGTGACTTACTTTTCACAATGAGAATGCTTAGGCGATCACCTTACATAACATTGCATTACATTTAGCGGTTATTGTTTATACAAAGCTACTGAAAAAAGGACAGATTCAGCAGCATACAAAATGTGGGGGCATACAGGGTATACAGGTTAATCAGGGTTAGTATATATGAGAGTTTTTCTTTGTTTTTTGTTTTAAACGGGGTAAAGCCTTTACAAAAAACAAACAACAAAGAAAAAAACTCTCATATATACTAACCCTGATTAACCTGTATACCCTGTATGCCCCCACATTTTGTATGCTGCTGAATCTGCCCTTTTTTCAGTAGCTTTGTATAAACAATAACCACTAAATGTAATGCAATGTTATGTAAGGTGCTCGCCTAGGCATTCTCATTGTGAAAAGTAAGTCACATGTACATGGACTGGCATTTAATGTTGTATTTGTTCCTTTCTATTTGTTTTTTGTCTGTTCATATTCTTTTTGGGGGAGTAAAGTCAGTTTAAAAATGCCGTTAAATGCATAGGCCTATAGGCCAAGTTTAATGACCTTGAGGTTATCAGAGGTCATATGTCGTTTTACAAATGAAAAATGAATTCAGCACCCAAACATTTAACAAACAAGGCCATTTACTAACTTCATTAATCATTTTAGTACATTTTATTCCTTAGAAAGCTGAGAAACTGGGTTCAGCTGAGACGTTTACAGGCCCAAAGTTCAATGACCTCTAGAGGTCAACAGAGGTCAGATAGAGCTCGGCATATTGCAGATTTGAATTCGGCACACCCAAATTGACAAAATAAGACTGTTTGCCGACTTTGTCTCAAAAATGCCTTTGGGTGTCACAATTCTGGATTTTGGTACCAATCTATTTGGACTCCACCAATCCACAGTCAGACAGATTGTGTACAAATGGAGGAAATTCAAGACCATTGTTACCCTCCCCAGGAGTGGTCAACCAACAAAGATCACTCCAAGAGCAAAGCGTGTAATAGTCTGCGAGGTCACAAAGGACCCCAGGGTAACTTCTCAGCAACTGAAGGCCTCTCTCACATTGGCTAATGTTCATGAGTCCACCATCTGGAGAACACTGAACAACAATCGTGTGCATGGCAGGGTTGCAAGGAGAAAGCCACTGCTCTCTAAAAAGAACACTGCTGCTTATCTGCAGTTTGCTAAAGATCATGTGGACAAGCCAGAAGGCTATTGGGAAAAATATTTTGTGGACGGATGAGACCAAAATAGAACATTTTGGTTTAAATGAGAAGTGTTAGGCCAAAAAAAAAAAATTGTGTTTCCGGTTACGTAGATTTCAAAACTAGGGTCCGTAGGCAGGCTTTTTTTTTTTTTTTTTTGAATTTTTTTTTCAAGATGGCTGCCATAATCTATATTTACACAGGAGTAATTTCACAAAATATAATGAATTTCTTTGCAGGTCACCCGAGTTACCACCTTCTGATGAATCTGATGCAGCATGAGACACCTTTTAACATGAATTTTTCTGTAAATATAACAGCTCAATACACCATGAGAGAGAGAGAGCAGCCCCTCCCCTCTCTGCTCCCTGAGTGGAGCTTGTCGCCTTGGTAACGGTGCAGGGAAAAGACACAATATAACAAGCAAAGAGCGCTTTTTCTCTCAGAGTTCCCTCTCCTCGAACAACGCTGATTTACACGGAAACGAAAGGAGCTATTCACAAAATTCTTGCACATTGAGTGCTACAAGGCGCCTATGAACACATTTAATGTAATTTTTTTTGTCCCTAGTGTAAAAAATGTGGACACTAGAGCAAGTTAAAAATAAGTGACTTTTCTGATTTTGCAGTAAAAGCGCTGCCACGTTTATAATGTGAGTCTATGGGAGAGCGCGGCTGTCCTCTCCTTACTTTCAGGCTTCTCATTCAAAAACTAAATCCTATCGCTCAGGTAGACACTTGTCTTGATTCACACAATGTGTGACTACAACTTTTGAGAAAATTGTGTGTGTAGAGTGAAAATTGTGGCTGAGAAAAGTTTAAATGAGAAAGTTAGAGCTTTTTTTTTTTTTTCAAGCTGCCTCCACTCTAAACTCCTGAGCGCCACTGGTGTGTAACGCAATAGACACCCATTATAAAGTGTGAATTTCTCCAGATTTGCTCATGGTGTTTGATCTGTGACTGATCAAAAAGTATAGAATCTAGCAAAAAAGTTGAATGCCAGATCCACACAGGAGAATTTTGTCTCTGTTTTAAAGTTTGAATCATGTCTCTAGGTGAAAGACAAAATAAGCGTTATCTCTGCTTCTGTTCCCTCCGACGGCCCCGACACACTACTGCCTCTGCCAAGTGCCCGCGCACACCGCATGTCGGGGCCGCGGATGAGTCACTCTCCCTGATCAACGAAGTCTGCGGGGAATTTGTGGTTATCGGTACAAACAGCGCGAATCACAACTTAAATGAGTGCGGTTCAGTTTGACATTATTGTCAGTCCGTTAGATAAACATTTAATTTTATTAAAATTGAAAATTAATATTTAGAGCCTGTGGGCTACAAAAATAGTCATTAAAGTAGCCGGCTGGACTTAATTGTGTAGTCGGCTGTATGGCCGGCAGCCGGCGCTTGTGGAAAGCCCTGATTTTCCCAGTGAGTGACGACAACTTCCGGTTCACGCGGTTGGGTTATATGTAAAAGTCGCGACTGGGAAAAAAAATGAAAAAAAAGTTTGGGGTCGGGCGGTACGGATTAGGGTCGGTCGGGTAACCGGAAAAAAAACAACACTTTTTTTTTTTTTTTTTTGGCCTTATGTTTGGAGAAAGGAAAACACTGCATTCCAGCATAAGAACCTTATCCCATCTGTGAAACATGGTGGTGGTGGTGGTGGTGGTGGTATCAAGGTTTGGGCCTGTTTTGCTGCATCTGGGCCAGGATGGCTTGCCATCATTGATGGAACAATGAATTCTGAATTATACCAGCAAATTCTAAAGGAAAATGTCAGGTCATCTGTCCGTGAACTGAATCTCAATAGAAGGTGGGTCATGCAGCAAGACAACGACCCTAAGCACACAAGTCGTTCTACCAAAGAATGGTTAAAGAACAATAAAGTTAATGTTTTCGAATGGCCAAGTCAAAGTCCTGACCTTAATCCAGTCGAAATGTTGAGGAAGGACCTGAAGCGAGCAGTTCATGTGAGGAAACCCACCAACATCCCAGAGTTGAAGCTGTTCTGTATGGAAGAATGGGCTATATAATATTTGTTTAACTGGGTTCTTTTTATCTACTCTTAGGACTTGTGTGTAAATCTAATGATGTTCTTGGTCATATTTATGCAGGAATATAGAAAATTCTAAAGGGTTCACAAACTTTCAAGCACCACTGTGTGTGTGTGTGTGTGTAATTAATATAGATGTACAATACCAGTCAAAAGTTTGTATACCCCTACTCTACTCATTCAGAGCTTTTTCTGTACTGTGACTATTCTCTACATTGGAGAACAATACTGAAGACATCAAAACTATGAAAACATATGAAACATGTATGGAATTGTATGGTGAGCAAGTATTTAAAAAATTTCCTATTTTAGGTTCTTCAAAGTATCCAGCATTTAGCTTGACACTTTGCACACTATTGGCATTATCTTAACCGGCTTCATGAGGTAGTCACCTGGAATGCTTTTCAATTAACAGGTCTGTCTTGTCAAGTTAATTAGTGCAATTTCTTGGTTTCTTAATGCATTTGAGATCAAACAATGAATAGTAAATAATAAAAATACAGTAAATATCCCGGTTCCACAACTGTACTAATCCATATGAAGTGTCTCTGTTCACATCCCACCTTTTGACAGGTGCCGTTGTAACAAGATGGTTAATGTGATTCACTTCACCTGTCAATGGATTTAATGTTATGGCTGATCGGTGTGTGTGTTTTTCCCTCCACAGGATGTGTTTTTAATGATCCGGCGTCATAAGACAACAATCTTCACCGATGCAAAGGAGTCCACAACAGTTTATGAGCTGAAACGCATCGTTGAGGGCATCATGAAGAGACCACCTGAGGACCAGAGACTTTACAAGGTATAATGTTTCCCCATCAATGCTAGCAGCTCGCTCTAGTACCCTGTTACAGCTGTGTAGCTCCTCTTGCTTGTGATATAACACTCACATTGCACTGTATACATACATCCCCAATTATGGCTACTAGGCATGCTGAAAATGAGACTTGATCCCAAAAAGCCTGAACCTGATCATCCAAAGTATGGGAATTATATAAACAGAGACCTAATAAAATGGCATTCTGTACACTTGGTAAAAATGACGTGCAAATATCTCAAAAGCGTCGTTAGGCTCCCTTGAACAGATGCTAATGGCTGGTGTGGCATCACTGCTTTCTGGTGCATTTGTGAGTTGTAAGCAGTTTGTTTATGCATATATAAACCAATAAAACTAAATGATGTCGAGTTCCATTAATGCTACACTCTAAGTCAGCATAAGCAACTTTTTACAGAAAAATAATAAGCGTGTTTCTGATTACAATTGGAGTACCATCATACTCGACACTAACAATTAATGGCATGATGTAGGAAAGGGGACCTTTCCTACTTGGGTATCTGCTGCATAAATTGTAAAAGTAAATGTTCAAATTATGGACAGGATGTGACGAAATAACAGCTTCAACGTTATTCAACAAGGAATCGTAGCAATCTTTTTACAGACTACAGGAAGGTAAAGAGAAGAGTTTGTGCAATTTACAGAAACACCTGGAATCCAGGCATAGAAATGTGGATTTGTGGTGAGCATTTTGTGCTGGATTTTTGGAAAAGCAAAAGAAAAGGGACCCTACTGAGAGAAACAACTGTATCACAGTATTGGGCAACTAAGTTTGAGCAAACTAAAGAGACCCTGTCAGGAATAAATGTAATTGTTTTATTTGCTGTGACTTGAAAACCGGATTACTTGACAATGCTTTGTCGCAGAGAGAAACAACTAGTATCATCAGAAAGGGTAAGTTCTGCTGCTTATTTTACAGGGATGAGAATTTTCCGCCGATTGGCGGATTTCCGACTTTTTCAGACCAAAATTAGAGATGTCCCGATCCAGGTTTTTGCACTTCTGATCCGATACCGATACTGGCCGATACGATACCGGCCTATCCGAGCATGTATTAAAGTTCAAAGTTATTTACCTTCCTTACCTAGTTGTCAGACTCATGTTGAAAAGGGTTTTAGTACTCTTGAGAACAGCTAGCCAGCTGAATTAGGTGAGTTTGAATAATACACAATGGTTGATAAGAAACTGACCTGTTTATTCAGGGATAAACACAAAATAGACAGCATTATAAATAAAAAAACAGAAATGGCATCAGTGGTCAGTAAAAAGTGCAAATAAGACTGTAAACTGTATCAAAAAAGCAAAGCGCACAAACAGCCTTATCTGTATCTATAATATAGTCTATTAACTCACCATCAGTACTCTTCTCTTGAACAAGTGTAAACCAAGGCTTTAAAAATCAGTGCAAATAATACTGTAAACTATTTAAAAACAAAAATGCCTTCTACTCTCCAATCTCCTCCACACTTTGTTGCTCCATTTTCATCTACACACTCCCTTCAACTGTTTGCCCTGACTGCAGTCCGAGCATGCTGGGGAAATTCTTTTTTACAAAGACAAGCATTTCAAGATGCTCAGGTGTCAGCCTGCTCCTGTGTTCATCAATGATGAGTGAGACTGTGCTAAAAAGCCTCTCACTCTCAACACTGGTGCAAGGAGCACTGAGGAACTTGGCTGCTGTTGCTGCCAGGGTGGGTAGTCGAGCCTGATTGTCTCTCCAATAGTGAAAAGGATTGCTCTTGCGCCCAAGTGGAGGCTCACTGAGGTAGCTCTCCAACTGAAACAGTGCCCCTGGGGTGATCTGCTGCTCCTCAGACGGACCTGCTGTGCAGCTCTCCTCCAGTATCTCGTCAAAGAAGCTGCCCAGGCTGCTGGTTGAGCTTCCAGCCTCCATTCCTGTTTTTTGTCTTGCTGTCTCAGCCTCAGCCACACCTTCTCCAGAGGGCATAGTTTTCAGTTCTTGGTCCATTTTCATCACCTCTACCTTTAGTGCTTCCTTTGCCTGATCCAGGTTGGTAGCATTGGTGAAGAACCTTAACATTTGGATAAAATGTAATAAAGATGTATCTATTTTATATTGTTTCAGCCAGTCTCCACATATTACTGTTCAATGACAACAAGTAACACACAAAATAGATCACAAATGATCAGCAAATGATCAACAGTGACCTTAATTTCCTCACCCATCAGATAACTGAAGAAAATTAAGAATAATAACAATAATAATAATGATAATAATAATACATTATATCTTATATCTAAAAAACAAAAGGCTACTGAAATACTGACAAAGAAATAAATGCCAGCTGTAGAGTAAAATATTTTTAATATTGTACTAAAGCTTATAGCATGCTCAAATAATTATAAAACACTTACTTGTCTTTATAGCGTGGATCTAGCATTGTTGCCACGGCATAGAGGGGTTCCTTTTCCACAAGGTAAAAACGTGTGTGAACCGCATCAAGTAATGTGGCCTTCATGGTTTGAATACCTCGGTGTTCTTCGCTCTCATTCTCCAGAAAGCGTGTCAGCACGCGGACAGATGGGATAACATCGGCTGCTGTGGCGGAAGCTGCACTGACCTCGGCTGTCAGCTCTTGGAAGGGTTTAAGGACTGTCGCCGTTTTCTCTAGCAGCGACCATTGGTTTCCATTTAACGTGGCTGGCAGATTGCTGTTACTATCCGATGCATAGGACTGCAGTGCCCGCTTACAATGCACCAGGCTGTCGATCATCATTTTCGTTCTGCTCCATCTGGTCTTTACGTCCTGTTGTAAACGCTTCGGTTCAATATTCAACTCGTCCTCAACATCTTCGAGTTCAGCGCAGGCCTTGGGGGAGTGTTTGAAGTGGGTCACTATTTTTCTCCCGTTGGCAATGGCATCGCTTACAGCTCGCTGTGCCAATAGACCTTGTTGGACAACGAGCTGTAAGGTGTGCGCAAAACATCCCAGGCTGGGCACCCCAAGCTGATCCATTGCCCTTTTCATATTGGCAGTGTTATTTCTTAGAATTACGTGGACCCTATTTTTGTCAATCTTCCAAGCTCGTAGCATATGTTCCATGGCATCTGTGATGGCATTCGCTGTGTGTGAGCCTCTAAACTCACGTGCATGTAAAACAGCGCTCTTTGGGGTGAAGTCTGGCCCAATCCAGTGTGCAGTTAAACTTAGTAGAGATAAAGGGCGGTGATCACAGCTCCATATGTCCATTGTGAAACTAAGAGCATTTGTACTCTCTACTTGTTTGGCAATGTTATCTCGAACATCTTTGTGAATCTGGGGGATAGTCTTCTCAAGGATGTAATGACGGCTGGGCATGTTGTACCGTGGTTCCAGGTGTTGGATGGTGTGTCTAAATCCCACTTTACTCACGAGCGATAATGGCTCGTCATCCAGAATGATTTCCTCGGCAATGACCCTTGTTATCCCCTGGGCTTTGGCACTGTTCAGTGCCAGTTTGTCATGCTGAGCAAAAGTTTCTGCTAGTGTTAGTTGTGTAGGACCTTTCTTTTTGTCTGCAGTTTTTTTAAGATACTCTTCGTGTTCTTTATGATGGTATTTTGCTAAATGCTTTATTAAGTTGGTTGTATTAAAACTTCTTACAGCTTTACCACCACGCCTGACTTTGTGGCATATGTTGCACTCCACCTCTTCGTCTTTGTCGTCCTTTAGGGTAAAATGATCCCACACAGCTGACATCTTTACCGTTAAACTACTGCTAAATTTACATTGCCGTGATAATGTAGAAGATGCCACTGAGATAAATTGTAAGACGCTAATGCTGGTGCTGAAGGTGTGCTGGAAAATGCGGACCGGATTTTAGGGAAACCAGAGCAAAAAAACTGGAATGGATTATCTAAATCGGTGCGCTGGAAAACCCGGAGCGGACTTTTTTTAAAAAATGGATCGGGAGTCTGGATCGGAATTTTTCCGCGCCTGCCGATCCGATCCCGATGCGCATTTTTTGCTGATATCGGCGGCCGATCCGATCCTAATATCGCATCGGGACAACCCTAACCAAAATGATCGTTTTTGAGATCGATGTAAATCCGTTGAGAATTTTTTTTTGGGGGGGGGTTATGATTAACGATCTGTGGTCACCTTATAACGCAGACATCCCAAGTCTCCCGGAAGTTCCGGGAGTCTCCTGCATATTGATAGAAGCGAGCAAGAGCGTGCGCGCGCAACATTAAGGTCTGCATCACGCATCTTAGAATGTGCGCGCACGAGGGGGTGCGCGAGGGAGACTATGTGCAGTGTTGCCAGATACTCCTGACGTTTTCCAGCCCAAAATATGTTCAAAACCTGCCAAAATGCACTTAAAACCACCCAATCTGGCAACACTGCCTGTGTGCCTGTTCATGTAGCGCATGCCAAAGAGCATCTTGATTGGGTTACTCAACAAAATAAGCCAATCAGCTTTCAGTGTGGGTGGGCTTTTATCTCTTTTCTCGAGGCCCGGAGTTTTCAGTTGTATTGAGTCAATGCAGCCTACAGGATCGGCATGGCAGAGAGAGGGCGCGCGCCCCAAAAAATATATATCAGTTACATGTCATATATAAGTGTGTATCTTTTTATAAATGGGGTTAGCTTATCTAATGTAGCATGTTGGGGAGAATCATAGTATCATATCTATATTTCTGATGAAATTTTAAGTATGATAGCATGTATAACTCTCCTACTTATTGCTCATTTCATAGGGGGAATTGCTGGCATGTGCCGCGCGGGAGTGTCTGCCCAAACTTTTTAGGCCGAGATGAACTTATAGTTTTCGATTTTAAAAAAATTTCCAATATGTAATGCCCATTGTACATGCCTGTTCTTTAATTCAAAATCACCATCTCGATCTTCAGATTGACCATATGGTATCTGTATTACATTCCACAACATCCTGTCCAGATAAATCCTAGTTAGTACACACAACAGTTGAAAGGGAAGTGATGAGTGATGTTGAATGTTGCCTGCTTAATATGCAAGACCTCCTGCTACCATGACAACATCAGAAGAAAGCTTAAGAGAATTATATGATAGAACTTTTTTTCTGGTTTGCACTTCATTTTAAAGGATTAGAGTATTCAAAGACATGAATAGCTAAAATGCAGAAATATAATACTGTAGAGCTCATTTATATTAAAAGGTGTATTGATTTTTTATTTTTAAATCATCAAATGTGAATTGATTAAAAACAAGTCTCTTGTACCATATTGATCATTTTCACCTGGGAGTCCACCAAGAAGGGGAATTTATTTCCAAATAAATTGCACCTTTTTGCTGATAAAATTTAATGGTTTTGGGGTAAAAAAAAAAGCCAAAAATCATTAGCCCCATGGGCCCCGCCCTGGTTTTTTCAGACTTTTAAAATATTTTTCATTCTCATCCCTGATTTTATGTGGCACGCTGTGAGGCAGTAGGGACTTCATGACTCATTCAACCAAAAACTAGGAGTATGAAAATGGATGAAGAAATTTGTAAAGCTATTATGGTAATTTTGCCAAAGTTTCATCTACAGTGGTGCTTGAAAGTTTGTGAACCCTTTAGAATTTTCTATATTTCTGCCTAAATATGACCTAAAACATCAGATTTTCACACAAGTCTTAAAAGTGAACCCAGTTAAATAAATGAGACAAAAATATTACTTGGTCATTTATTTATTGAGGAAAATGATCCAATATTACATATCTGAGTGGCAAAAGTATGTGAACCTTTGCTTTTAGTATCTGGTGCGACACCGTTGTGCAGCAATAACTGCAACTAAACATTTCTGGTAACTGTTGATCAGTCCTGCAACACTGGCTTGGAGGAATTTTAGCCCATTCCTCTGTACAGAACAGCTTCAACTCTGGGATGGTGGGTTTCTTCATATGAACTGCTCGCTTCAGGTCCTTCCACAACATTTCGATTGGATTAAGGTCAGGTTTTTGACTTGGCCATTCGAAAACATTAACTTTATTGTTCTTTAACCATTTTTTGGTAGAACAACTTGTGTGCTTAGGGTCGTTGTCTTGCTGCATGATCCTCCTTCTCTTGAGATTCAGTTCATGGACAGATGTCCTGACATCTTCCTTTAGAATTCGCTGGTATAATTCAGAATTCATTGTTCGATCAATGATGGCAAGCCGTCCTGGCCCAGATGCAGCAAAACAGGCCCAAACCATGATGCTACCACCCCCATGTTTCACAGATGGGATAAGGTTCTTATGCTGGAACGCGGTGGTGCTCTTTCTCCAAACATAACGCTTCTCATTTAAACCAAAAAGTTCTATTTTGGTCTCGTCCGTCCACAAAACGTTTTTCCAATAGCCTTCTGGCTTGTCCACATGATCTTTGCTTCTTGTCTGCAGTAATGTTCTTTTTGGAGAGCAATGGCTTTCTCCTTGCAACCCTGCCATGCACACCATTGTTGTTCAGTGTTCTCCTGATGGTGGACTCATGAATATTAGCCAATGTGAGAGAGGCCTTCAGTTGCTTAGATGTTACCCTGGGGTCCTTTGTGACCTCGCAGACTATTACACGCCTTGCTCTTGCAGTGATCTTTGTTGGTTGACCGCTCCTGGGGAGGGTAACAGTGGTCTTGAATTTCCTCCATTTGTACACAGTCTATCTGACTGTGGATTGGTGGAGTCCAAACTCTTTGGAGATGGTTTTGTAACTTTTTCCAGCCTGCTGAGCATCAACGCTTTTTCTGAGGTCCTCAGAAATCTCCTTTGTTCGTGCCATGATACACTTCCACAAACGTGTTCTCAGACATTGATAGGTCCCTGTTCTTTAAATAAAACAGGGTGCCCACTTTCACCTGATCGTCATCCCATTGATTGAAAACACCTGACTCTAATTCAGTGGTTCCCAAACTTTCTCTGCTGGGCCCCCCTTTGGTAGATAAGAAAACTTTTGCGCCCCCCCCACCCGACAAAAAGAGAAAAAAAAAGATAAACAGGGGACACACATTTTTTCAGACTCCATTGCAGTTTATTAATACAAACCTCAACCTTTTTTGAACAAATAAAAGTAAACTGCCATAAACTACAGGTTGCAATCTAATTATTTTAAGTCTAACTGTTTTCAAGCACCTTAACTGTGTAACAGGTTTCTTTTTTTTTTTAATATTCAACATTATCAATGTAGTTTTCAAACATTGCCTGTCTGCAAAAATGGGTTTTAAAACATGACCAACTCCCTGAGAAGAAAAAAACAAAAACCTAAAGATTTGTTGTGCAAAAATAATACTTTTAATCCTCGCATCTTTTCAGTGACTGGTGTGGGCCTGCTTCATGCTGCAGATCTTCTCTCATCTGGGCTGCAGTTTTGAGATTGCCACTCTGAGTTCATTTTCAATGTCCACCTTTGATCTGTATTTTGTCTTGATTGAGGCCACAGCAGAAAAACCTCTCTCACATAGGTAGGATGTGGCAAAAGGAAGAAGTATGGCCAGGGTTCTCTTACCTCGCAGTGGGTAATCTTTCTCCACTCCAATCCAAAATGCAGCCAGTGTCTTTGACTGAAACTGCAGCCTCAGGCCATTATTAAAAAATGTTCTGTTTCCAGTACACCAGCTGGGTGAGTGCTGTTTGTGCGGGTGAAATTTTTTTTAACGCCGGTTTTCCGACCATTTTTTTTTTCGGGTTCGTAAATCTAAAATCGAACTTGACATTTTACGCATTCCCAGGGCTTTCCACTAAGGCTCATACTAGCCAGCCATGACAAATAAGTAGCCGCTGGGGGGGGGAGTGTGTTTGAGAGAGCAGCCCCTCCCCTCTCTGTTCCCGGAGTGGAGCTCGTCGCCTTGTTAACGGTGCTCAGGTGCAGGGAAGAGACACAATATGACAAGCAAAGAGCGCTTTTTCTCAGAGTTCCCTCTCCTCGAACAACGCTGATTTACACGGAAACGAAAGGAGGTACTCACAAAATTATTTCACATTGAGTGCTACAAGGCTCCCATGAACGCATTGATGTAATTTTTTTGTCCCTAGTGTAAAAAATGTGGACAATAGAGCGAGTTAAAAACAAGTGACTTTTCTGATTTTGCAGTCAAAGCGCTCCCACGTTTATAATGGGAGTCTATGGGGCAGCGCGCCTGTCCTCTCCTTACTTTCAGGCTTCTCATTCAAAAACTGTAAGTCCTATTGCTCAGGTAGACACATTGTGTGAATCAAGACAAGTGTGACTACAACTTTTGAGAAAATTGTGGCTGAAAACACAGTTTAAATGAGAAAATTAGTTTTTTGTTTTTTTTTCCAAGCGGCCTACACTCTAAATTCCTGAGCCCCACTGGTGTGTAACGCAATAGACACCCATTATAAAGCCTGATTTTCTCCAGATTTGCTCATGGTGTTTGATCTGTGACTGATCAAAAAGTATAGACCCTAGCGAAAAAGTTGAATGCCAGATCCACACAGAAGTTTGTCTACATTTTAAAGTTTGAATCATGTCTCTAGGTGAAAGCATGGCAGAGCAGCGGATGTTTGAAAAACATTGAAAATGTGCAATTTTTTATTTCAATTAACTCCATAGAAAATGAATGGGAAATTGTGTGTTTTTTCGCAATTACATCGCGAAAAAAATCGTAGAATGCTGAATAAAGTAATAGCATACCGAGTCCGATCAAGCCGCACGTTTTGATGTATCGTTTCTGTGTGCGATGTACGGTTATTGGGTTATTCGAAATCGAAATTTGTAAGGAAGATGAAAAACGGAAGAACAAGAGTTTGCTGTGCTTTGCACTGCAAACTATTGACTCCCTATATGGGAGTCAATAGTTTGCAATGCATAGCAGTGCATTGCTAATAATAAACTCCTGTGCACGCAGTTCCCAGGATTAAATGTATTGTCCACAGACCATTTATTTATTCACTTTACTCAAATACAAAGTAAAATGGCAGTAAATCATCTTTCTTTTCTTGCGTATTGCATCATGAGGCGTTCCTGGCTTGTAAATCTCTTATTTTCGGTGCATGACACATTCACGCAACTGAGCATGCTATGAATTAACAACGACAGCGGTCTGCAGTGGTGGCTACACAAACACTCGGTGAACATTTCTCCATTTGTGTATGCAAATACACTCCAACGACTCAGTTTGGTTTCATTTATAACCAACGGTGTCTTTTTGATGCCAGCATGTAATTGAACAAGAGAAGACTAGTTTACCGGAGACAAAATAAGCGTTATCTCTGCTTCTGTTCTCTCCAATGTCGTCTCCGACAGCCCCGATACACTACTGCCTCCGCTGAGTGCGCGTGCGCGCACACCACATGTAGGGGCCGCGGATGAGTTACTCTCCCTTGATCAACGAAGTCGGCGGGGAATTTGTGGTTATTATCGGTACAAACGGCGCGAATCACAACTTTAAATGAGTGCGGTTCAGTTTGACATTATTGTCAGTCCATTAGATAAACGTTTAATTTTATTAAAATCGAAAATTAATATTTAGAGCCTGTGGGCTACAAAAATAATAGTCATTAAAGTAGCCGGCTGGACTTAATTGTGTAGTCGGCTGTATGGCCGGCAGCCGGCACTTGTGGAAAGCCCTGTCGAATCAGCTCTGCGCATGCGCTGTGCGGCACAAAAAATGGCAGCCATCATGAAGAATAGAATAGAATGCCTTTGTCACTATACACATGTACAATGAGATTAAAGCATCTCCAATAACAGTGCAAACAGCGTGTACAGAGGGAGAGAGAGAGGAAGGGGGGAAGGGAAAAGAGAAGAAAAAAAGGGGGGGTAAGGTGCACAGTCTGAGGTGTATGTGTTGTGTTACACATTATGGAGTGAGGTATTGCACATGTAAAATATTGCACAGTGACAGTCACATTGTAATTTATTGCACGAGAGAGTCACATTATAAGAAAATATTACACATTATGAAGTATTGTAAGGTAAGGTGCACAGACTTGAGGTATATGTGCTGTGTGTAAGGTGCTCAGTCCTGAGGTGCATGTGCTGTGTGTAAGGTGCACAGTCCTGAGGTGCATTTGTTGTGTGTAAGGTGCACAGTCCTGAGATGTACGTGTTGTGTGTAAGGTGCACAGTCCTGAGGTGCATGTGTTGCGTTTCACATTTTGGAGTGTGGTATTGCACATTATAAAAGTATTGCATAGAGAGTCACCTTATAAAGTACTGCATATTATGAATTGGTAAAATAGTAAAATAAAATAGACTATAAAGTCAGAGCATATCCGAGTTCAGGGCGGTTATGGCTTTTGGAAAGAAGCTGTTTTTTAATCTATTTGTCTTTGCCCTGATGCACCTGTAGCGCCTCCCTGAGGGCAACAGGTTGAACAGATCAAAGCCAGGGTGGGAGCTGCTAAGGCAGCGGGAGGTGTAAATGTCCATCACGGAGGGGAGAGGGCAGCCAGTGATCCTCTGTGCTGCCTTTACTACCCTCTGGAGCCTCTCCCTGTCTACAGCAGTGCAGCTGCCGTACCATACTGTAATACAGTACGTCAGTACGCTCTCGATGGATGAGCGGTAGAAGGTCAGCAGCAGGTTGGAGCTTAAAAGGATATTTCAGGATTTTTGACATGAATCTGTATGGCATCCCCATCAATAGTGTCGTGCAAACACACTGACTTACCCCTGACAGCATCCTGTGAGTCCAGTTCTTGTCCAGTTTTGGTCCAGACGAAAGTAGTCCGGCAAGTTTGTTGGGGTCACGAAAGTAAAACGTTTTTCATCTCAAAACAGTATGTGTTCAAAAGAGTGATATATTTGCATCACAAAACCGTTGCCAAATAAAAAGTCAGACCTCGAAATCGCTTGGTACTATTTTCTCTTCCTTCTTATCACTGCGCGCTGCCGCCAGGTGACAGCCACGGCTGTTTCATTCATTGTTTACTGGTGATGGGAATTTCGGCTCTTTTTCGGGAGCTGGCTCTTTTTCGGGAGCTGGCTCTTTTGGCTCTTCTTACTATGGACCCTTTTCACGTGACGTCACGACAAACGTGGCCGCCATTTTGGACGTGTACTACCAGTAGTTTACCACAGCCAGCATTGAGGAACGGCAGCAAAGAAAGTGTTTATTTTCAGCAAGACTTCCATCATGCCACTATATTGTTGTGCACCTGGATGTAGTAACCATCAACAAACAAGGCAAGGTTTTATCAGATCCCGACGGAGAAGATGGATAGCGGCCATTAACAGATTGGCAGCCCTCGGCATACCAACGCTTGTGTAGTGACCACTTTGTTGGAGGTAAGACGAATAAAATTGGCCAGAAAAGGCATTACATTGCTGTTAACATTCTGTGGCAGCGAGTGTGTAACCAAATAGGCTAAAATAACCCATTGTAACCTCTTTGTTCTTCTGTAGTAGCTATTGTCGACTAGCTAATGTCAACAACATCATAGCTGGTATGTTACTGTAGCAATGTTTACGTTCAGTCATTTGGATGACTGTTAAAACCTTTCAGTCTCAAGTTTTTCCTTTACTGGATTTACTAGTTTACTGTAATTATGATCCGGCAGCTATTTACACCGGATCCAGTGTAAATAGCTGCCGGAGCCAATGTCCGAGAATTAAGCAGCGCGCTCCGGCTTGCTCCCGGAGTGCTCCGGCCGAGGTTCCGGAGCTCGCTCCGGCTTGCTCGCCCTCAAATTAAGCGGCTTGCTTATTTTGAGGGCGAGCAAGCCAGACCGCGCTGCTTAATTTGAGGGCGAGCAAGCCAGAGCGCGCTGCTTAATTCTCGGACGTTGGCTCCAGCAGCTATTTACACTGGATCCGGTGTAAATAGCTGCCGGATCATAATTACAGTAAACGAGTAAATCCAGTAAAGCCGGAGCGCGCTCCGTAACCTCGGCCGGAGCACTCCTGGAGCAAGCCGGAGCGCGCTCCGGAACCTTGGACGTTGGCGTGTATGTGTATGGCGATGGGTTTTTAATGACATAGGTATACAGATCATGTGGGCCGAAGTCAGGTAAAGTCGAGGGCTTCGTGTACTTTCGTACGTCAGTGAACAATCCTGGTGGAAGCAGGTAAACGTCGTTCTCTAAGCCTGCTAACTTCAATTTTTGCAAATACCTCTCCCTCTGCTCGCCCTGTAAATGCCCTACGTCGCTGGATAGTGAAGGTGTTTTCTGCATCTAGCTCCTTTTTCTTTTATGTTTTTTGTTTGTCGCCTTCCTCGCATTCAAACTGATTCGAGCCGAAGTCCACTACATGTCCAAAATGGCGGTCGCGTTTACGAAGGTCACGTGACTTGAAAAGGGTCTATAAGGAGCCGGCTCTTTCGGCTCCCAAACGGCTCCTGAGATTTTATTTTTGATTTAAAGGAATACGCCACCCCCAGATGAAATTGAGTCAGTCCCTGCAGTCCCTAGAGTTGGATGAGTGAGCCAAAGCGTTTTGTAGCCGACCCAGCCATTGTCCTGATCTATAAACGTCCCGGTTAGCTTTAGCTTAGCGTAGTCGCTGTAATCCGGTGTGTCCAGCTAGCATTGTCGTTGCAAAAGTGAATTAAATAACTCAAGATTTTTTATAATTATTTCTCATGACTTGTACATTCACATCGAGTACACATATCAATGCAAATTAACACGAAGGGATTTACTAGACCAATTTATATCTGGAACTATTTTCAGCCACAGCACAGGCAAAGCACCGCTGCAGGCGCAAAGACACCGCGCAGCGCCTGAAAATGGGTGCGCAGCGCCTGAAAACCCGTTTTCAGGCGCTGCGTGGTGTCTTTGCGCCTTCCTTTTCCTACCTATTCCTTTAATTGCTGCAATCAACTAGTTAATTCTGATTCTATTTCTCCTCTCCGTTATAATCTGTCCTGCTTTTGAAAAGATCCTCTCTGGGGGGACAGATGCTGCCACTATACACATCCTCCGTGCCATCACGTGTGTAAGCCGTGGATAGAGTGCAGCCTTGGTCTCCCACCAGCTTAGAGGGTCTGCGTTTCGCTGTCACCTGGCGGCAGCGCGCAGTGATAAGAAGGGAGAGAAAATAGTGCCAAGCGATTTCGAGGTCTGACTTTTTATTTGGCAACGGTTTTGTGATGCAAATATATCAATCTTTTGAACACGTACTGTTTTGAGACGAAAAACGTTTTACTTTCGTGACCCCAACAAACTTGCCGGACTACTTTCGTCTGGACCAAAACTGGACAAGAACTGGACTCTCAGGATGCTGTCAGGGGTAAGTCAGTGTGTTTGCACAACACTATTGATGGGGATGCCATACAGATTCATGTCAAAAATCCCGAACTATCCCTTTAAGTTGTACTTCCTGAGGACTCTCAGGAAGTGTAGCCGCTGCTGAGCCTTCTTAATGATTGCTGTGATGTTCTCTGACCAGGAGATGTCAGCGAAGATGAGGACACCGAGAAACCGGAAGGTGTGGACCCTCTCCACATACTCGTTGTTAATGTAGAGGGGGGCTAGGTTGGTGCTGTGCTTCCTGAAGTTGACAATGAGCTCTTTGGTTTTCTTAGGGTTCAGAGCGAGGTTATTTTCTGAACACCAGGCTGCCAACTTCAGGACCTCCTCTCTGTAGGCTGCCTCGTCTCCCTTTGAGATGAGTCCGACCACTGTGGTGTCGTCAGCAAACTTGACGATAAGGTGGTTGTTGTTGTTGTGGGTCGGACTACAGTCGTGGGTGTAGAGGCAGTACAGGAGGGGGCTCAGCACACAGTCCTGTGGAGAGACGGTGCTCAACGTGCGGGTGGAGGAGAAGTGGGGGGCCAAGTCTCACAGTCTGGGGCCGGTTAGTAAGGAAGTCCTTTAACCAGGCACATGTGAGAGGGGGGAGGCCGAGAGTGTCCAGTTTACTAATAAGGATGTCCGGGATTATTGTATTAAAAGCTGAACTGTAATCCACAAAGAGTATGCGGATGTAGCTCTGCTGCTGCTCCAGGTGATTTAGTGCAGAGTGGAGAGCTACGGCAATGGCGTCCTCTGTGGATCTGTTTGTGTGATATGCGAACTGGTAGGGGTCGAAGTCTGGGGGGAGGTGGTCTTTGATGTGCTGAGGAACTAGTCTCTCAAAGCACTTCATGATTACCAGGGTGAGGGCCACAGGATGGTAATCATTCAGGCTGGTGACGGGAGACTTCTTCGGCGCTGGGATTATTGTTGCAGATTTTAGGCAGGGCAGGATGACTGCCTGAGCCAGAGAGAGGTTAAAGATCCTGGTGAAGGTAGGGGCGAGCTGGTGGGCGCACGCTCTGAGCACCTTACCAGGTACACCATCTGGGCCGGCAGCTTTCTTGGGGTTCACTGCCAGGAGCACCCGTCTGACGTCATGCTCCTGTACAGTGAAAGGAGTGGTGTAGGAACTGTGTGGTGGTGGGGGCAGGGCAGGAGCAGATGAGTGCTGCTGAGATGTTTCGAAGCGAGCAAAGAAGCGATTTAGCTCCTCTGCTAGCGGCGCACTCCAGTCTCCTGTTGGCACATCAGTCTCTGAAGTTTGTGATGTCCTGAAAGGAAGGAAGGAGATCCGGAGTTTTCAAACATTTGCTTAAGTGTGAAATCGCAAAATGGTATTCTAGCGAACAACAAAATAGTAAAGATTCAGAAAAACAAATCATTCAGTGATCATTTTAATAGTGTAATTTCATCCGAACTAGGCCTAATGGTCGATTTAGAACTACAAAAAGTCTGTGTGTCGGACATTTTAAGTACCTTTTTGTAAAAGTTTTGCAAATGTTGCAGTCAGCATTTAAAATGCTAACTTAGTTTTTGTACAAGTTTCAGTTGATTAAACTGTCATTTTATTAAATGTCTGCTTTTGTAATAAAGTACTGAAAGAAAAAGCAAACACAGCATTGCGATTTCTTATCCATCCATATAAAAAAAAAAAAATCCCTCCCTCCCGACTGAATTTTTTTTGCTCACCCGGTGGACAGGAAACGGATTTTTTTTTTTTAAGGATGGCCTCATTGTTGAATCAGAGGTGACATCAATGAACTGTTCCTCCTCTGATGTGCTGAAGTCGGCAGGTGGTGTTGCACTGAAGGGGTTACGGATCCAGTCATATTCTTTGGGATCCTGCATCAAGAAATATTTCTGGAAATGGTTCTGAAGGGCAGAGATGTGTGCTTTCATGCATGGGATCACTGTGTTCTGCAGTTTGTTGTCTTCAATGAATGATTTCAGGTTCTCAAATGAGTCCACATTTCCAACTAGTGTAGCAGATTAGTGGCAAAATACTTCACTTAATGATACAAGCACCAAATTTTGCACAGACATAGATAACATCAAGATGTTTCAAAAAAGCCCGGTAGCCACACACAAATTCAAAATGGCGGCCATTTTTCAAGATGGCCGACTTAATGCATTTTGTACTGATAAAGCACTTCATGATATTGTCATCAAATTTTGAAGAAACATAGCTAAAGCCAAATAGCCTCTAGTAAGGTTAGTATCCTCACAAAATTTCAAAATGGCGGCCATTTTTAAAGATGGCTTGCTTAAAACGCATGTAAATTACTGACGGAGCACTTCATCGAGAGATAGTCATAAAATGAGCTAAATATATAGTTTAGACCAAAGTGCTTAAGGAATTCCTGATAACCACACATACAGTAAAGATGGCAGCCATTTTCCAAGATGGCCGACTCAAAAATACATACCTTATTGACTGTGACAGAGTACAACTTAAATCATCAAATTTGACAGAGCTCAAGAAAACAGCCAATTTTTCATAACATTTGAAACAAAACCATATCATTTAAAACACTTAACTACATGATGCAACAACCAAAGTTATAAGAAACATAGTTTAGGCCAGTTCATATTATCTTTTGCACATAAAGGTAATAAAACAGCCTCATTCACATATACAGAGAAATTCTCATTTCAATATTACTGCTAACAAAACATATGTAAACAATATAACAAACCTCTGGTGATTTAAAACGCAACTAATCATAGGTATGAAAATATACAAACTAATGCCATTAGGACAAAACAACCTTGTGGTTACATTGTAATAGAACAAGAATGCAAAAGCTATGACACTGGGTCAAAACTACTAAAACAGGAACAATCAACATAACTTAAACTTGTTGAGCTTAGTATTTAGTTTATGTACATCTTATGAGATCCATTTACCATACATGTATGTCTCTTATCTTGGCACACAGTTACAGCCACAGAGCTGTGTACATTTCAAGCCAAGTCGGTAACACTTGCAGTTTCCATGGCAAACACCCTTGCAGTTGCACTTCGTAAGTTGCTGGCAACTCTGACTAATTGGTGCCAAAGTGGTCCACAATACTTTCCAACCATCACCCTCTTTCTCCCATCCCCATTCAGATGGACTTTCTTCATGCATTTCTCTACACATTGCTTGTCCCCAGATGTTTGTAGATTGATGTGTTGCACGATTTGTTTGTTGCACCAGTGCTCCTTTTGTAGGGGGGATTGCATCATATGCCTAGGGGTGGGCGATATGTATCGTCTGCGATGTCATCGTGAATGTTGTTTTGACGATGTGTAATTTTGCATTATCGAGTTTTTTTTTTTAATTAAGCCGCCAAAAATCAATACAGAGCGGAGCAGACCCGGCACCAGACACGGACTGACGGACGGGCCTTGAATTGCTTTGGGGGGGGCACACATTTTATACGCCAAGCCAGGGCAACACAACTGTTTCTAGCAACCCAGGAGAGCAGCACAGGCGTGACGAGTTAAATATTCTAAGAAACCTATAAAGCAACCAAAACAACTTTCCAGAATGTATCAGACATTGCTCAGCATATTAAAAGTGTTTTTTTTTTTTTTTTTTTTTTTTTTTGCTCCGCTGGCCTCACAACGCACAAAGCTGATTTCGGGTATCTACCGGAAGATGTCGTGATATGATCCCGTCCAGCAATAAAATGTGATTGGCTGAGACAGCTGCTCATTTACCCAGATACCATCTGAAGAAAAAATGCGATTGGTCGGTTGGTTCATTCCATGTCATTAACCCATTGGTTCCCAAGAAATATTAGTCCACGTTTATAGCAATGATCCAGAAATTATTACTAGTGTTTCTGTACTCACGGATAATAATGAATGAACCGATCAGCCGATTTCGAATAGTTTCAATACATTTTAAATTGAGCACATTTTTCTTTATTATTGTTATACTGAAAAACTTTGACTTGTAGTTTACGTTTTTTTTTTTTTGAGGGGAAAAAAAAAAAACAAAGAAGAAGCTGTGACGGGCTCCTATCAGGCCAAGTGCTGTCACTCGCCGGCCACTTTCAGGCATCTTTTTCGGATTAGTGAGACCAGACCCTCTGAACATGAATGGGAAGATATCAATACTGGACTCTGTGAAAACTAACGGTCGCGAAGAGCATATGATTGAAATTGCCATGAAAAGTTGATTATACTTGAGTGTTAGGTTGGTTCTCATGACTCAGAAAAAGCTTTAAAATCCACTTTTCTCGTGGATTATTTTGACACTGCGCAGGCGCAGTACTTCTATAACGGCAGGAGAGGGACAGCGGAGCACGAAGCTGCAAGATGATTGGAAAGCTGTTGGTTCAGATCGACATATGATTGGTTGTTGGCAGTGGAACAGGCGGGATATTTGCAGACCCGTACTGCCGTCAGAGACGGTTGATTAGAATGTTTGCTGCCGTTACGAACTGTCAATTGAATTATTCATTTTTATTAATTTAAAGTTGTTTAAGAAAATAAATATGGCTTTTCCTTAAATACTTGTCACTGCAATGATTCTTTTAGTCATTGTAATTATTGTAATCTTTAAGCAAGTGTTTTTTTTTTTTTAAAATATCGTCAAAATATCGTTAAAATCCTAAAAAATATCGAGATTATTTTTTTTGCCCATATCACCCACCCCTACATATGCCCTCTGTTTTCGAGCAAACAACTCAAGACGGGCCTCATCAACACTATCTAAGGGACAGTTTTTGTCAAACAAGAAGATGATAAACTTTTCAAGAAGTTTGAAGTCATTCTCTTCAATATTGGCAGGGTATTGACCCAGCTTAGTGAACACTTCAGATACTTCTGGACCCCAGGGTAAGTGGGTTTAAAAGTTAATGTCGAGCCCTGATAGAATGGGTTATAATTCCTGTTTAACCTGTAAACACTGTACATAAAAGGCATGATATTCAGATGTTCAGCTGAATCTGAGGAGCATTTCATGTGTTATCATTGTATTATTGCTTTTATATAAAGGGAAAAAAAAAAACATGCACTTTTTCCACCAAGAGATCATCTTGTCATGTACAAGAGGCAGAGCCAAGGGCGTCGTAGTGGAGGGGAAAAAGGGGACTGAGTTACCAGGGCCCCAAGTGGGGGGGAGGGCCCTTGAGGAGTCTGTAATTTTATTTTCCTTTAAATATCAATACCATTTATTTATTGTTGCCTAAAATAAAATATACACTGATCAAATGTGTGAATTTGGTGAAGAATAAACAAAATCATGTGGAATGCATCATTTAGTTGTGTTGATGTAATAAACTGTAAAATGTTAATTGCAGGTCAAAATATAGATATGCTTTCCTGCTTTTTTGGCCGCCATCTTGAATTTTTCAGGTTCCTACCAGGCTTTTCTGAAGGAGGGGTATCTAAACTAAGTCTGTGCAAATTTTGGTGCTTGTATCATTAAGTGAAGTAATTTGGACCTAATCTGCTACACTACAACCTTCACTCGCTGCAGCCACATCTCAAGTTTTCTGGTGAATGATGTGATTTTATCTGCCAGATGTGGGAGGTGTGTATTTGTGCCCTGCAACTGCAAATTCACGTCATTGAGTTTCAGAAACATGTCACTGAGGTATGCAAGTTTCATGAGGAACCTGTTACAGTAAAATTTGTGGGCAAGATCATTGCCCTCTTCCTTCAAAAAGATGCGGATTTCATCTTGCAGTTCAAAGACCCTGGACAGAAACAGAACAGAACAGCTGTGTGGTCGGAGCCCATTTCCTCGCACAGTACTGAAAAAATCCGAGCTTTGACAGGTCGTGTTTTGATGTAGTTGACGGTGGCAATAACGTCTGTCATTACATCATTCAGCTCGGGACTCAGCTGTTTAGATGCCAGTGATGATATTAATAAAATATTATCATTATTATCAATTGCAAACCATAAGTTTGAAAAATAGATATTTACAAATGTACAATTAAAAATCATTGTTGCTCTATAAAAATATAATCAAAAAATCAAGTCCTATAAATCATTATCCCATATCTTAACACAGCTAGGTACGAAACTACTTTGAAATCGCTTAGTCCTGCACTTGAACGTCTGATAGTTGCGTGGATTCCGGAGATGGTATGAATTTTTTTTTTTTTTTTTTGTATCCGATAACAGATCCCTCAGTTTGTTAGATTCTTGAAGAGTGACTGCTTTATAGAGTCTCTGGCATTGAGCCAGTCTTCGTTGGCTGAGGGTGGATAACTTGGTATGGTAGAGAGCATCATTGTAAGATAAACTTGGTAGAGCGATCTTTAGTGCTCGACATTGAATGGATTCTAGTTCTTCAGCAAGGAATTGTGGCAGAGCAAAGTGCCAAACCTGGCAGGCATACTCAAGAACAGGACGAATGAATGCACAGTAGACGGTTACCAGATCTTTTCGTGGGGCGCCAGAGTGTTTCAGGATACGCAAAGCATACAACCGTTTGCTAGCTTTAGTGCATATGTCATTGATATGGGAATTGCAGGTAAGGTTGGAAGAGATCAACAACTTCAATCTCAGTTTCAGCCAAGGAAAGGCTCTCCAGTGCCAAAGGAGACTTAATATTCGAAGTTCCTTGGATTTCTTGACATTCAAACGCATGATAATGTGATCAGTCCATTTAGCGATGTTATCAATAGCGGCCTGGAGTGAGGAATTAGACGACCTTGAGACGACTTCGTAAACAGTGCAGTCATTGACATACTTGTACATTGGGAGATGAGATCCAAGATCATTAATCATGATCAAGAAGAAGATTGGTCCCAGTTTGGTGCCTTGCGGTACTGATCCGTTTATCCCATGCCAAGATGATTTCACTTGACCGAGCTTGACCCGCATCTTGAGTTCTTTGAGGAAGTCTGCGCACCAATTGAGCAAAATCGGCGGGACTCCAAGCACTTGCAATTTCATGATGAGAATATTGTGGTCAATTCGATCAACGGTCTTGGAAAAATCAATCATACAAGCTCTGATAATGACACCACTAGGGCTATCGAGTGCCTGTAGCCAGTTGTGAATCAAATGAATCAGAGCGTGTGTTGTAGAGCAGTTTTTAGTGTTCCCAAATTGGAGGCTATCAATGTAAGGCCCGATGTACCGTAGCAGCCATGATGAAACAAAGCTTTCTAATACCTTGCTCAAGACAGGTGTTAACTAGATAGGTCTTTAAATCTGAGTCAACCGCCTTGGGCTTAGCTATTTTTGGTACAGGGATGATTACATCTGCGCATTTCCAAAGAGAGGGTACAGTTCCCTGTGCAACACTAGAGTTAAAGATGGAACAAATTGGTCTAGCCAGTTCAGGTGCGCACAACTTCAGTATCCAATTAGGGATGTCATCAGGACCACTAGCTTTATGGATGCTAAGTCTTTCTAATTCAGATTGCACTTCCTGGCTTGTGATGGTAAATGAGTCTGGAACATGGTCTACCGGAATTTTTTCAAACTGGAGAGGTTGCAGGCTGTTGGCGACATCAGAAAACGAGGAGGCAATTAGCTCAGCGAGCTCAATCCCTTCCTTGAACTGACCTTCATGCGAAATACTTGACAGTGCTTCAAATTTCGATAGACCAGCCATGGCTTTCACGTTCTTCCACCATTTGTCAGCGCCAACTTGGTTCTTGATATCGAGGATGTTGCTGTCGTAGTATTTACTGTGAGCTGACTTGCAGAGTTTTCTGACTCGGTTTCTGTAGAAGTTGTACTTAAGGGTGTGTCCAGATGACCAAGCCCGTTGTCTCTTGGAGATAATGTCTTTAATATCCTTTGTGATCCATGGTTTGTCTTTAAGATGGGACTTGACTTTATACAGTGGTAGATGAGCGTCCATGGTAGATAAAGTGTGCGAGAAGAGGTCAAACTGGTCAGTTACAGATACTGCGCTTCGCGGTGTGTCATGCAGTTCGTCCACTGCACATTGGGGGAGATGCGCTTGATGAGCGCTTGCAGCCCTGCCCGTTTACCAGCCATAGCCTGCGCCCCGTCAGTGCAGATCCCCACACACACTCCTCCCATTTCAGGTTGGCCTCTTTCAAGTAAGAGTCAATGATTTTAAACAGTTCTTCTGCTGTGGCTCTGCCAGTAACTTTTTTGCAGAAAAGCAATTCCTCCCTCATGTCATCTCCATCTATGAATCTGACGTAAGTAATTAAAGCCACCATGGCCACTCTTCTTTGTATAGTTGACAGTTTGAGGCGTGGATGCTTCCTGTTCCAAATAAACTGTGAAATACTAGAATGTAATTTGTTCCAATAATTGACAGGAGGGGAGAGGGGGATCATTGAACTGCTAATTTATTCTGGGCAAAATATTCATTTTGACAATAGAGACACGGGCTCTGAGAGAGTTAGGGAGACTAATCCACCTGTCCAAGTCTGCTTTAATTTTATTCAGTGTGTCTGAGTAGTTGTGCATTACAATGCGAATCAAAGATGGGAAGATTTGTATCCCGAGATACTTAAAGTCCTGGACAACTGGAATGCCAACTGGAAATTGCAACCTCCTAGCCTAACCATTAAGAGGAAGTAATGAGGACTTGGTCCAGTTGATCTTAAAACCAGAGAGACAACTAAATCCTTCTCAAATGGATAGCAAGTTAGGTATAGGTTGTAGTGGTTTCTCCATAAAGACCAAAACGTCATCGGCATATAAAGACAAGTGGTGATGAGTGTCGCGAACCGAAATAAGCTGCACATTGGGGGACTGACGAATCATCTGAGCAAGTGGCTCAAGAGAAAATGCAAAATGTCCTGGGCTCAGGGGACAGCCTTGTTGGGATGATCTAGTGACTGGAAAAAGCACAGAGGCTAATTGGCCAGTAAGTAGCAGGGCTGAGGGATTTGAGTACAGAACCTTAATCGTATGAATACATAGCTGCCAACTACTACGAATAAATCGTATTTATTACGATTTGTCGTTTTGATTACGAAAATACGAATTTACTACAATAAAATACGATTTTGCCAATTTTCATGGGTCATTTTCAAAGTCTATCACCGGTGGGATTCATATTTGAACCCGTTGTCTTTCAAACTGTCTCTGTGCGTATAGGCCAACGCTCTGACCAGTCAGCGCAACTGTGACGTAGTCAGAGCGACAGAAAGCAGTGGGGGAGGGTAAACCATTCTGCGTAGAATCATACGTCATCCTCGCCGCCATATTGGATGTGCCTCATTCATGTGCTGCGTTTAACTGTACCAACAGGTTTACCGTCCAAACGAGATCACATGGGATTACCTTTCACAGGTGAGACTGGAAAAATACTTTTCAATACTGTTCCTTCAGTCTTCAGTTTCCCAGCTCATCTCCACCTGGTAGGTGTATAGTTATAAGCAGTGAGAATTAGATAATACAGTGCCACACTATGATGAATGTTTTTGAATGTATGACGAATGTTTTTAACCTTTCTGAATGTGAAGGAATCAGTGATGTATTTTGTTTTGGTGTGACGTTAGAACCTGGCCGAACTCAGTTTGGCGGTCATTCAGATCACTTTATTCAACGAGAGTAGGTCTGTGTGGTGACTCAATAAATAAAACGGTACATTTTTGTTTTCATTCACCATTTCCAGTTTTTCCACTATTTCCATCATTTATCATATTCAGTCTTGTAGGTTGGTTATTGTGGCCTCAGGTTTTGGTAGCTTGCTACGGTATGCTGACTGATTAGCTTACCTGAGCTATCTATCGCGTATCTGTCGCTAGTTTGCAGTGTACAGGGTATTTCGCACACTATTTATAACCATCACATTAAAAGTTATGTGTTGTTTTGATGCCTGTTTGTTTCCCAAATATATACGTGTGTCTTAATGGGTGAATCACACATGCAAACTCCTCACCTTTCGGCGAAATTCGCCGTTTTGGTCCCAAAATAGGTCACTTGTGTGAATCGTGTAGATCCGAAGAGTTTTTTTTTTTTTTTTTTTTTTGGGGGGGGGTAGGCAGGCTACAACGCTATTGTTGCCAAACATTTCACTTACAAGGTTACAGCCGATCAAGAACACGCTTCTTTTCCATTGGAGTTCTGATCAGCTGGTGCACAACCCACTGCTGGTTGCCAGTCCTCGCTTACGAATATTCCACAGATTCAGACCGCAAAGTCACCTTTTTATAGAGAGATCTGGCAACCTCATCTCGCGACTGGATCTGAATACCAATGGAACAGTTTCCAGCGTGCTCGGGGGTGAATAACCATGGGCGGATCTACCGGGGTGGCATATGCCACTCTAAAAGAAAGCCTTGCCACCCCTGCTGCTACCCAAGTTGGCAGCGACGAATTCAAAGAAAAATTACGGCCAATTTGACATTTACGTGCGCGAATTTCCAATGTCCGACTGTGGCGAATGCAGCACGAGATAACGCCAGAGATTGGTTGTTTTGGAAAATTGAGAGGCGCGAAGCGAGGGAGCCAGGAGTCGCAAGGAAAGGAGACACGGGAGGAAAGGGGTAAAAGCTGATTAACTATCTATCAAAAAATGAAATTATAATGAATGAACAGTGCTAGTATATTTGCGATGCTGATTTTGAGAGGATAAAAATCAGGTTGGAGAAGGTTATTTAGCTAACTATACATGTAAGGCAAAAAAAAGTGTGTTTCTGGTAACCCGACCGATCGAGAATTTCCGCGTCGAAATTGCCGACCGTAAAGTTTTTATTACAAATTTCCCTCGATATTTTAGTGTAAGTGGCGTTAGTTTGTCATAATTTTTTGTTTCAACGCATTCAAGTTGTGAAAGAAACGATAAGTAAAATGTTTTGCCACTTCTATCAGCCTTCCTGGCTGTAATGCAAATTGCTTCCTCTTCAGTATACAAGTGCACTTCCATGGCAGGGAAAAACACTACATTTTGCCGCCTATGTAGTCCCCTATTTATACAAATAGGAGTCATTCAGGATTCAGCCATGTTTTTGCTCCGTGTTTTTGCTCGACCCAAGTTCTACAGTAGGCTAGGCGAGGCCGTCTGCTTTTAATGGAAGTAGCCTAGCCTAGGACGTTAAACCATATTTTCACGTTATTTCTTGATAAGGTGTTTTCACATTCATCTCATCTCATTATCTCTAGCCGCTTTATCCTTCTACAGGGTCGCAGGCAAGCTGGAGCCTATCCCAGCTGACTACAGGCGAAAGGCGGGGTACACCCTGGACAAGTCGCCAGGTCATCACAGGGCTGACACATAGACACAGACAACCATTCACACTCACATTCACACCTACGGTCAATTTAGAGTCACCAGTTAACCTAACCTGCATGTCTTTGGACTGTGGGGGAAACCGGAGCACCCGGAGGAAACCCACGTGGACACGGGGAGAACATGCAAACTCCACACAGAAAGGCCCTCGCCGGCCCCGGGGCTTGAACCCAGGACCTTCTTGCTGTGAGGCGACAGCGCTAACCACTACACCACCGTGCCGCCTGTTTTCACATTATCACATGAAAATATCATGAAATAACGTGATAATTTCGTATCATGAAATTACGTGATATGTTATTACATGATAAATATATTGTAAAAACGTGATAACTCTGTTAACAATATCTTTTCACGTAATTACTTGAGTCTAAGCCAATTTTTTTTTTTTTTTTGAGTGTGGCAGCAATACGCTTCCGCAGATCATAACTCGAACTCTTGCGATATTTTTTTTATTCGTTTAAAGATTTAAAACACTTATTTTATTATGATGTGTGGTATAAAGGATTCTGTGCCAAAATACTATTTTGTAAGATGTTTACTTGTTAATTTTTTCGAACAAAATAAAACAAATTAAGAAAAAAATTTCCTACCTACCGACCTTATTTTAGTATTTCATGTTACCTGAAACACACTTTTTTTGGCCTAATGTTAGCTAGGTCTGACATTAGTTTTGTGTAAAGTCGGCCACAAAAGTTAATATTGATTCACCGTCTGTCAAGGAAAACATTGCTATTGGCTGAAGCTTATGATTCAAATATTGAGGATCTTAAACATGAGTTACATCAGACGAGGAGAGTACTAGACAGAAAAAAGGGGGAACAGGAGAGTCCTACCACTCTCATGGAGTTCACTGTTTTTGGACCCATACCAAGATGATGATGTTTTTTTTTTTTTGAGTTGTTCAGGTTGTGTAAAATAGCGGTTGTCTTGCCTGTGAGCAGTGCATCCTGTGAACGAAGTTTTTCATCTCTCAAGCTCATAAAGACTTATTTGCGGTTGACTATAACAGAAAAGAGACTATCAAGTTTGGCTGTACTCAGCATTGAATCAAAGCGCACAAAAGCATTAGATCTTGATAAATTTGTGAAGCGTTTTGCTGAGCAACATGGAAATCGCCGCATTCAGCTGTTGTAGGCATGACAAGTTCATGTTATGCTCACTGGTGAGCCTTTACAAAGCGTGAGGAAAAAAACTATAAAATGTGACACTGGTGTAAATGGCTTAAATCATGCTGAACTTGAAGCAGTGTTGTTATTGTTGTTTTTTAGTGTCTGTTCTTTTGCATATACAGTATAAAACTGTCCAGAAACAGTATAGACCTCATCTGAGAATGTGTGTTCTTCGTGAACAATAAAGGCATGAGATTAAGTTTATCTGTATGAGTTTGTAAATGGCAGTCTGTGCCCTTTTGTAGTGTGTACATACTATTTGTCGTCAAACTGTGATTAAATTCAGTATATATACATGTCTGTAATACGTTGCCACCCCTCAAAAATTCCTGCCCCCCTCTTGCCACCCCATAAATATTTTTCTAGATCCGCCCCTGATTTCACATAAGTGATGTCTTTAAGAAAATTGACAGACAGGGATTGGCCAGGTGTGTCCTCTGGGGTAGGTCTGTTAGATAGCACAGGCAGTAATATATACCTTTTTGTAAATAGCCCACTGTGTTGTACACAGGGGTGAAAATTAACTTCACAAAATATCAAACTTTACCGGCCACTGACAAATAAATGGTACAATTTACCGGCCACTCAACAGTAACTTATTAAGACATGTTTATGGAAAGTTATTTTGTACTGTATTAAATTCAAGATGT